>NC_068427.1:42493895-42793895 GCF_023373465.1 Oncorhynchus keta | reverse complement strand
CCCTCCACAGTCCGGTGCACTAAGGTAGCATAGTCATAATGACCTTCCATAAGATCCTTTCTTTAACTCTTTTAACTGGAGATGAAGTACAGAACTAAACTAACACTTAAAGTCATTTGAGGATTATGATACTCCAGATCACTGGGGGAAATACCATCTGCTCTTATTTAAGCCAGTCTGAAAGGGGGGGGGGGGTCAGGTGAGGGGTGGAGGGGGACTCAGGGAGGAAGTATATAATTGGACAATTGTAATGATTCCACTGCTTATTTGCATGGTCCGTCAGAAGAGACAGTTGTAGGTTCTGTTTTATGACAGAAACAAAGGCCTATACTTTTGGTTTTTGGTCTTTATGTTTAGAAATTGCTGGTTGTAAATGCTTGTACTTGTACTGATTCCCTGGTTAAAATCAAAATACAAAATTAAATATAACTTTATCCATCACACGAATCGGTAAACAACAGGTGTAGACTAACAATGAAAAGCTTACTGATGGGCCCAAACAACTCAGAGAGAAAGACAATAGAGAAATCGAAGAATGAAACACGTATTTAAAAAAAGTAATATTTAAATACACAATCAGTAACTGTCACACCATGATCTGGTTCACCTGTCCTTGTGATCTGGTTCACCTTTCCTCCACCCCCCTCCAGGTGTCGCTTATTATCCCCGGTGTATATATATCTCTGTGATTCCTGTCTCTGTGCCAGTTCATCTGGTTTGACAAGACAACCAGTGGTTTTCCTTGCGCCGATCTTTTCCAGTCTCTGTTTGTTTCTAGTCCTCCTGGTTTCAACCCTTGCCTGTCCTGACTCCGAACCCGCCTGCCTGACCACTCTGCATGTTCTGACTACCAGCCTGCCTATCCCCTTGTACTGTTTTGGACTCGGATGTGATTTCTGACCCCTGCCTGGCCTGACCTCGAGACTGCCTATCGTCTGGTGCTGTTTGGACTCTGACCTGGTTTATGAACTCTCGCCTGTCCCCGAGCTGCCTTTGCCTCCTCCCTTTATTAGAATAAATATTGTAGCTCTGCCATCTGCCTCGTGTTTGCATTTGGGTCTCGCCTTGTGCCCTTATAGTAACGATTACTAGGCTATATACACGGGGTACCAGTACCAAGTCGACATGCAGGGGTACGAGGTAATTGAGGTAGACATGTACAAATAACTAGGAATAAAGTGACAGTGCTGCTACTGTTTACCTATCTGTAAAACTGGTACTTAATAAACGCTATGCTCAGTGAAAGAACTGCGTATTGAACCATAGGAAATGGTCCAAATCTCTGCTACTATGTATGAGTGCTCATTTCTAATCAAATCTGGTCCACTTCTAGCAATAGCTGATGTAAAAAGTCAGATGGCCTGAGGAACGCAATATGCTAGCACATCCCACGCAGGCCTCACTAAAGAAAGACGCAACACAATGCAGCTGTGAACAAGCTGTGTGGGGGTCTGAGGCATTGTGGGGGTCTGAAGCCGTGTGGGGGTCTGAGGCATTGTGGGGGTCTGAAGCCGTGTGGGGGTCTGAAGCAGGGTGGGGGTCTGAAGCTGTGTGGGGGTCTGAAGCTGTGTGGGGTCTGAAGCAGTGTGGGGGTCTGAAGCTGTGTGGGGGTCTGAAGCTGTGTGGGGGTCTGAAGCAGTGTGGGGGTCTGAAGCTGTGTGGGGGTCTGAAGCTGTGTGGGGTTCTGAAGCTGTGTGGGGGTCTGAAGCCGTGTGGGGTCTGAAGCCGTGTGGGGGTCTGAAGCCGTGTGGGGGTCTGAAGTAACTTGTTTAATGTGAGAGGAGTAGAGGATGACAGGAAGAGGAAAGGAGAATACTAATTCACTCAAGAGAATATGATTCTCCATGCAGAAGAAAAGAGCATCCAGTCACCATGAGGAAGCCATTAAAGCCATTATAATTAACACAAATCTTAAAAGGAAAAATAAATTAGTAAAGAGCAGTGACCTAAAATGATACTGTGTGTTTCACCCAGATCGTTGATCGACCCACACAACGACACAACAGTGTGAAGGAGATGAGATGAGGAAAGAAAATAATAAAAGAAAAACAGAAAAACATCACCCCCCCTGTCTGTCTGTCTGTCTGTCTGTCTGTCTGTCTGTCTTACCTGATCGATCCCTGGCTTGTGCATGGCCATATGTCTCTCCAGCAGTGTTCGGTGTGAGAAGGTCTCGCTGCACAGTGGGCAGGGTATGCTCTCCTCATTCTTCTCATGGCGGTACTTGATGTGCTCCTTGAGCGATGTCAGCCGCTTGTAGCCCCGGTCGCAGTAAGGACAGGTCAACAGTTGGGTGAAAGCATCTGGAGTCCCAGGTGACAGTTCTGTATAGGGGAAAGGAGGAGGCGTTGTCATAAGGCCAGCCAGTAGACCTTGATGGGCAGTATGCCCAGGTTGTAAACAGAGGAAGTACAACAAGCAACATGATTATCTCTGCTTCACAAAGACTCTATGTAGAGTCACCATCAGCTTACACTTGAACACAGACTACCCATAAAAGTCTGTCAGTAACACTATTGGGGACAAAGGCACAGGGTGGAAGGCCTTTAATGCAGCTTCTGAGACTGCAAATAATCAGAGATTAACTGTCAAATGGATTTTATGGATTCTCACCGTTTTCGTTTTCGTCTTGCCCAATGGTTTCGGGAGTTCCGAGTCGTGTCACGTCCTCTGGGGCTTCTGGGTAGATGATGGCGGTGTCGCCACGCTGGAGGTATTCAGCGATGCTGGCCGAGAGGCCATCACTCTCCTCCAGTTTACTACACTTAGTGAAGTAGTCGTCAAGCTCTGACACCCCATCCATTCCATTAACTGTATAAGATGAGAAGGATGGAGAGGAGGAGAGGGGGAGGAGGAGGAGAGGGGGAGGAGGAGGAAATGAGGATGGAGAGGGGGAGGAGGAGCAGAGGGAGGAGGAGTAGATGGAGATGGGGAGGAGGAGGAGGAGAGGGGGAGGAGGAGGAGATGGGGAGGAGGAGGGGGAGGAGGAGGAGATGGGGAGGAGGATGGACAGGGGGAGGAGGAGGAGGAGGAGAGGGGGAGGAGGATGAGGAGATGAGGAGGAGGAGGAGGAGGGGGAGGAGGAGGAGTTGAGGAGGAGGATGGAGAGGAGGAGGAGGAGGAGGAGGAGATGAGGGAGAGTTAGAGAAGAAGAGAGAGGAAGACAAATGAGAACATTGGTCGGTCTCCATTCTCCTTCCCCCATTTTGAGATGTGCTGCACAGCTACATTATATTGGCCACACAGGGAAACAGACTGGTCTCTAAATGTGATGAAGGACACTGGGGGAGGGAAGCATTAAGCCACTACTTAGAGGGGAGTATACATTTAAGTTACCGATAATGATGCCATGTAATGACCTCGACAAAGAAAAATAAGAGATAATTTCATCATTAAGTGATCACAACCCATTTTAAAGCTTTTAGACATTTTAACTTAAATATTTCCTAGTGTAACAGGTAATTGGTTTAAGTTGCAATTAGATTTTCTGGTTTACAGATCTCACTTAGAATTCTCTCTCTACATAATTTAAAGCAGAGATTTGATTATGAGTAAGAAGATGTGAGGCTATATCTGCCAAACAGTCAGTGTAGGTGTAATGGTACATCAGGTGTCTAATGTATTCATCAGCTGATTTAACAAATCAGGGCAGTTAGTGTGACTACTGTTTGCTATTGGCTTATGTGTTGTCTGCAGCTGTGACACAGATACTGTGTATATTTTTGTTGTTGAAAATATCCTTAAAACGAAGGACACTGAACTGTCCCCAAGAGGCTTGGATCCCTTGAAGTTACATAAGGCAAGATTGTGTTGATAAAAATGTTTAACTGCAAAGACATTGTGATTCACTGCCAGGACAAACTACAATTTTAAACCAATTTGAAAGTATGTGAATCAAACAAATGAGATTTAGGTCAAAATTCAATTTTGTAGCTAGATGTGATTTGTGCTGCGCTCTCACTCAACCTGCAAATGTTTGCTTTGCATCGTCTCTCGTGGCCCTTGACTGTGTGTTTGTGTTTCCTATTAGGTATATCACCTGCTGCAAGGGGTTATAATCATGTCTCGTCCTAGTGTGTTATATATAAATATGTTTCTTTTCTTTCAGGGGGTAGATCAGTTTTAATATTGCAGATAGATTGTGGCTTCCATCAATGTATGTGTCTGCATCATTTCCAATCCCCCATCTATTTTTTGGCAAATATATATGCGGGGCTCCTGAGTGGCGCAGCGGTCTAAGGCAATGCATCTCAGTGCCAGAGGCGTCACTACAGACCCTGGTTCGATTGCAGGCTGTATCACAACCGGCCGTGATTGGGAGTCCCATAGGGCAGCACACATTTGCCCAGCGTCGTTAGGGTTTGGCCGGGGTAGGCCGTCATTGTAAATAAGAATGTATTCTTAACTGACTTCCCTAGTTAAATAAAAGTTCAATAAAAAGGGTGGAAGTCACCTGTACCACTTCCTACAGAGTGAAGAGACCCCTCTGGCCCCAAAGGATCATATTCATCCTTCCTTTCATCTATGAAGGAGAGGAGAAAAGGGCTCAAAAATCAGACAATCAACTGTGGCTATCACAGCACTCAATAAACTGAAGTATGACCATGGTTTAACACTCGAGGCAAAGTCAACTAGAATGCACATGCTACCCTGACAGTTCAGTTAAGTACCTCTTTCCATTCAGCCACGGCTTGTAATATGAATGTATTTTCCTGATAATGAGGGACAGGCAGGCGAGGGGTGTACATATACTGTGCCCATTGTGTTTGTTCCTCCTGGCCCCAGTCATGTGACGAATCATACGCTTTCCCTCTTCAAAGGAGGGATATACAACACCCCTGCATGCAAGCTGCAGCAGGGGAGGGGAGGGGAGGGGAGGGGGGGGGGGCGAGAACAGCCAGATTCACCCCCCCTTTCATTTACAGCAGGTTACTTTTCAAAACCTCCTTCCTCATGAGCAATGTGTCATACAGGAACCTGATGCTGTGCCTTTTTATACCAAAATAGTCTTGCTATGAGTCAAATGAGTCACAAGGTACTATACACAACCTATTGAGAACATGTCAACATAGGATCAATGTTTATAGTCGATTAGCTTTGTTGAAGGTAGCTATCCTACTTCAATTTCTAAATATTGTGGATGAAAACTATTTTCTTTCTCATAATTCCAAGATGAAATGTAATGAAGAAGCGAGGTCTCACACTTCTCCCCACAATGTTTCGCCCCAGAACCACGCAGATAAAATGGTGGTGCTGCATGTTTCAGAGAACAACTGCAAAAATGCATGCCTCTCCTGATGGGGAAAGCAAGTGTTGCTTCCCTTCGCCTCAACTTCAGAATCACTGCCAGACTTTACAGAATGAGTTTCATTCAGCCAACATGGGGCTTTTTTTTGGGTTCCAGGCCTCAGAGTACGGACAAAGACATGTGAGTCACGCCCTGTGTCTGTCGTAGAATCTCGACACTGTTCTCAAGTTTCATTCTATTTTCAGTAGGCCCCTCCTTCACTACACTTACAGTACTACTTGCACTGTATATGAAATCTGAAATATAAAATGGAGGCTCTTTGTGTTTTTCACTCAGTCGTCTTTTTTTCCCTAGAGAGGCAGAGGCAAGGTGGCGTGTACAGTAAATGAGCATTTCTGTTATTTTTTGTGGTAAATCTTGATTCGATCCTTTGTGCATTCTCGATGTGACTCAGTACCTCGAAGTGACACCCGAGTCTTTCACATCTGTGACCTGAGTGAAATGAATATAACAAATATGTGGGTTGTCTCTCATCTTTCATCAGTTTACATATAAATGTCAAATGCCAGTTGAATTCAAATCAAATCATTCGGCAAATAGCTAGGTTAGCATTAGCTATAATGGACTGTAGCAGATGTGCTAATCTGGCATTGATTTCTTTTTACAGCTTTCTTATAATGATCATGATAATAATGATTCTATACACATATGCTCCCCATATCAAGGCATTTACATTTCGTTTTGGACCGGGTTCAAATTTTCTAAAACTATTTCCCAGTCCCTCATATTTCCAAATTCAGCAGCGCAGCTCACCACCAAGTCATTAACAGAGACGGATAGTCAACGCAGGTCCATTTAAAAAAAAAAACTTTAAAAAAAACTGTCTCGCATGAGTTTTTCTCTGCACTCTGTATCTGTCAGACGGCCACAGAATGGGGGGCCTATTAAGCATGTAAATGGGCGTCATAAAGCTCAGAATTTCATTTAGGGATGTTAATGAGTCCTGCAAAAGCCTGGCTCCCTCTTTAACAATCCCGTTTGGCTTCTAATTAAAAGTATTTGTCTTTGCGGCCCTGGCGACACCAGTGGTCCTGTCACTGATGCAGATGAGTTGCAAGGAGAGGGGGGAATGGAGAGGGAGCAAAAGAGAAAGAGAGAGAGGGTGGGTTGACAGGTTTTACATGCGCTACTTGCTTATCATTGGTAGCTCTGCCTGTATGCGGGAGTTAGAGGCTCCGTTGGGCACAACCCACTAAACTGAGTAATTATAAGAGTTACAATTATGGGTCAATGAGAATGAAAGGCTGGCTGTTTCACAGCGCTTCATATATTGAACTAAAATATTGTGACATTCTCCTCTGCCGACACCTTGAGAATATTGAACTGTTTGGAGTTGACTTTATTCCTCTGAATGTATGTGAAACCAATGAGGAGACAATGCTTTTACCGAGCCAAGACAACAGAGAGAGAAACATTGATGAGACAGTGCTTTAATAACAAAACCAAGACAAAAGAGAGAAGGAAAGAGGGGACAGAGAACGGTCAGAGGTCAGAGGTCCTAGAGAGTTTGAACAGTCATACAGAGATGAGTATGGGAGCGAGGGAGGTGGTTTTGCGATGTGAGCCTGTAAAGCAGCTAAAGTGCTGACTGTATTTCAGCAGCAACACGTCTCACTAGAATAGAGCACTGTGTTAATCTTTACAATCTCCTGTCAACCTCACAGAGATCCGGAAATTGAAAAAATAGACAGAGTAGAGAACAAAGCCATTTCCCAGGCTCCAACTATTTTAGCAGAAACTGAAGAGGTGAATATACTGTATTATTATGAGTTCTGTAATTGATATACATAAGTGAGGTGTGTTGATTGATTTACTGTCAAAGCACTTTGTAAAAAAAAAACATCTGATGTAAAAAAAAGTGTTATATAAATGCATTGGATTGATATAGGCTACTGATTTATATTGTGCAGGTGTTGACCTGATCAGATCACTCACCAGTCCCATTGAGGTGTCTGTGTTGGTTGTCTCCCAGGCGGCAGGCGTGGTGGTGGCTCTGCCGTCCGTCCCCGCCCTCTGATCCCTCAGCTTCACCCCTGTAGGACAGCAGGGCGTGGCCCACCCTGGGTGATTTCTCCAGGTTAGGCACACTGCCTCCGGCAGGGATACCACCCTCCTCCCCATTGGTCAGGCAATTCTCCTCTGAGAGCAGCTTCTTGTCATCCTCTTCTGTCTCAGAGCTCATCTCCACCACATTCTCATATGTCAGCACTGCAAGACACAAACAAAGAGACCCTGTTAGGTTTCTAAAACAACATCCGCCTAACTCGGTTCTGATGGTAGGAAGGAGAAAGTCACATTCCTGCTTTGAATAGTTTGGGGAGCTTTTTATACAGACCAGACAACCTAGGAACCAAATGGACAGCTTATAATATTACATCCCTGAACCTTGATAAAAAAAAATGTGATTCAGGCTGAACTCAAGGGCCTTTCACGGTAACCTAGAAACATGTCCACTTTGGTGGAGATGAAAAATACTCTGATAAAGGTGCATGAGAAAAGCAGACATAGGTCCAAAAGAAAACGAGGGAGGTGGGAACAAATAATATAAGAAAATGTAAAAGCCATGACATCATGGGAACTAGGCGCAGGAAAAGGGGCCCTCAGGGATAGAAAATAGAGCACAATTTTCAGGTTCATTTTGAGTTCTGTGTATGCCTAATAAAGCAATATTTCGCAAAGCTTTCATGCATGTTATCTCTGGAGGGCGCTGCCAACTCCAGATAGCGAATGGGAAGTGGCTTAAAATGATGTGTTTTTGAAGTCAATTGCTTGTTTGGGGATATTATTTGGTTCCCCTCAACAGTTTTTGGAAACCATAAACCTTTACATCCCAACGGCATACCATTCCCGCACACGTTCCCATGGAAGAGAATAAAAAATATTTAGTTTTTTTATTTTACTTTTCCCCTTTGGGTACATGGAGATTAGGCATTGAATATCTGTTCATAATATGATCTTTGTCTGACTGTATGGTTCGGCACTTGCCTCCTGGACAACTGCACAACAGGTGCAAATTAAAAAGGGTAAGCACGGTGGGCTGAAATCTGCTGACCCGGGCTGAATTCCAAGAGCAGTGGAGGGGGGTGTAGGGCGTGGGACAAAACCCTCTTTAATAAGAGGTGTGACCACATGGATTTAGGGTGAGTTCAGACAGGGTAATGCCCTCTCCGATCAAAAAAATAAAAGAAAGAGAGACAGAGAGAAAGAAAAGGCTGAAAAGTGAGACGTGAAAACACGTTGTGTGGTCTAGGTATATGTTGGATATAATATGACTTCATTGAACAGCTTAACCTCGCGCTCACCCTCACACACCCTCCTTTCTTTAGTCCCGCCACTACAGCAACAGCAGTGGATTTGCCTTTTCGCTGAATGCAATATATGACCCTTTAAAAAAATATATATTCTGAGCTAAGAGCAGTTTGGGAAAGACCAGTGACAAGACCAGCTGGCATCCTATCCACTTAAGAAATTGTGTTTTTGCCATCTAGACTTGAGCGTGTTATGATGCCACAGACAATATGTAGGCACATTTACTTTAGGAAAGGATATTATTCAACTAATTTCTTCCTGGAAAAAGAGAGAGAAAGATGCATGCTTCCCATTCCTAGAATAACTCACCGGCCAACAAAGATAAATGTCTGCGGGGAAAAACACGAAGACGACTGTTTGTTTGTTACTTTACTTATGTTGCTCAGATACTTGGCCAGTGTGTGGCTGTTTTCCATCTGTGTTGCGGTGGGCGGTAGGCGGACGAAGAAAATTCAGTAACCTCCCAAACAAAAGCAATTGATTGAACTGTTTGTCTCCATGGTCACATGGTCTAGTAGTGTTACAGGACTAAAGCTACAGGCTAAAGACTACAGAGCCGGGTTCCTCTCTAGGTTTCTTCCTAGGGAGTTTTTCCTCGCCATGTGCTTCTACATCTGCATTGCTTGCTGTTTGGAGTTTTAGGCTGGGTTTCTGTACAGCACTTTGAGAAAAGTGCTTTGTAAATACATTTGATTGATTGATACAGGCTGGGATCTCAGTTGCTGTGTGTCTCTAAATCAATAGTTCTGGTTGGAAATGATTTTCGACATGCTACCGATACGTACAAGCTGCCATTACTCTTGATGGTAGTTAGTAAACCATTTTCTGTAGGTTTGCGTTAGGATAAAGCAAGTTATAACAACCCTGCCACAGAGAGAGCCAGGGAGTGAGTGTGCTTTGTCTCCGGTGACATCTTTGATGGAGCGCCACCCTTCGCTCTGTCTTGTCGCACCTCCATTGTGTGTGGAACGCCGCCGTTCCGACCTGCTGAACTCACAGAGATCCATTGTCTCCGCCCGTCATCTATCCATCGATCGATTCATTGTGCTCATTCAAGGATCCCGAAACAAAGCAGCAACAATGCTTGCTATTTTCATCAGACTGCTCTCTCTCTCTCTACCTCTCCCGCTCTCTGTCCCTCTCTCAATGCCTCTCTCTCGCTCCCTCTACTGCTCTCTCTCTCTCTGCCTCTCCCGCTCTCTGTCCCTCTCTCACTGCCTCTCTCTCGCTCCCTCTACTGCTCTCTCTCTCTCTGCCTCTCCCGCTCTCTGTCCCTCTCTCACTGCCTCTCTCTCGCTCCCTCTACTGCTCCTCTCTCTGCCTCTCCCGCTCTCTCCCTCTCTCACTGCCTCTCCTCGCTCCCTCTACTGTCCTCTCTCTCTGCCTCTCCCGCTCTCTGTCCCTCTCTCACTGCCTCTCTCTCGCTCCCTCTACTGCTCTCTCTCTCTCTGCCTCTCCCGCTCTCTGTCCCTCTCTCACTGCCTCTCTCTCGCTCCCTCTACTGCTCTCTCTCTCTCTGCCTCTCCCGCTCTCTGTCCCTCTCTCACTGCCTCTCTCTCGCTCCCTCTACTGCTCTCTCTCTCTCTCTGCCTCTCCCGCTCTCTGTCCCTCTCTCACTGCCTCTCTCTCGCTCCCTCTACTGCTCTCTCTCTCTCTGCCTCTCCCGCTCTCTGTCCCTCTCTCACTGCCTCTCTCTCGCTCCCTCTACTTCTCTCTCTCCCCCTCTCTCTCTCTGCTGCTCTCTCTCTCCCTCACTCTCTCTGCCTCTCTCTCTCCCCCTCTCTTTCTGCCTCTCTCTCTCCCCCTCTTTCTCTCCCTCGCTCTCTCTGCTACTCTCTCCCTCTCTCTCTCTCTGCTTCTCTCTCTCTGCTTCTCCCTCTCTCTCTCTCCCCCTCTCTTTCTGCCTCTCTGTCTCCCCCTCTTTTTCTCCCTCGCTCTCTCTGCTACTCTCTCCCTCTCTCTCTCTGCTTCTCTCTCTCTCTGCTTCTCCCTCTCTCTCTATCCCTCTCTCTGTCTGCCTCTCTCCCTCTCTGTCCCTCTCTCTCTCTATTTTCTCTCCATCTCTCTCCCTCTCTGTGTCTGCCTCTCACTCTCCCTCTCTTACTCAGCTCCCCTGAATGAGACATGAGCTCCGAGTCAAACTTTTGGGGGTCTCTAAATAATCTTAATTTAACCATTCACCTATTTCTTTAAAAGGAAGTGGTTATTTTGAAAATAAAACCACCCCCGCCTCTCTATAATGGTTTACCCCATTTATTTATACATGGCTGCACAAACCGTCTCCCTGTCCATGAATGGTGCAAATTCTATAGAGGAGGCGCTGTCCACTCAGTAGTGCTGAATTTCAGCCTTAACTGAGCTCACTTAAAAGCATAGATTTTCCAAAATAGCCTATTAGTCTAATCCAATTCATTAGATTTATCTGTTATTTTATCATTGTTTGCTTTTCTCAGTCAGCTGTTAAGGGCGCTCATTTCTTTGTTTTTCAGGTGTGTGTGGGTATAGGTGTTCTCCATGGCCACAAGAAGTCAACCATCTATTTAACTTTATTATTTTCTATCAAAATGTGTTTTCTTTCCTGGATCAGCTGATGATGGTCGACAATATCACTAGACAACTAGACGCGCATCCAATCCATCCAGCTAGATTTTCGAGTTCCCAGTTGTTTTGTTACGCGAGATAAGCAGTTTTTTCTGAAACCTGGGTGTGTTCATATTGTGTAAAATTGCCTCGGCTGAGATGGTAGGCTACCAGCAGTGGTGCAAGCCAAGTCAAGGGTAAATACAGGTGAACGCTGTTTACCCACTTTTTTCAGAAATTTGCATTGAAAGTATAGGGAGCGTACATTTTTTTCACCGCGACCCGCAATCAGAGTTTAGCCTCTTTATTTAACACACTAGGCTAGATCACTGGCTACAAGTAGGCCTATGTAAAGCTCATGGTAATACACACTGTAGCCTAGGCTAGTAAATGAACTGTGTGTTAGGGTGACTGACCATGATGTTTTTTCCTGTGACTCTTCCGGCCTCAATTTCATGTGTTCCGACAACAAAGACAGTCAATTTGTCAGCAAGACGAAATCACTGAACGTCATTAGGAACACTTTCTGGTGTTTTGTTAACAGATGTTCATTTACATTCATCAAATGTCGCAAGAGCACACGCAGTGCACTGTTTGGATAGTGGAGTTATTTCGGAGTGGATGAACATGCACAGGTAGCCTACATTTTATAAGTGATTTTTTTTTGACAGTCAGATAATATAAGGTCATTCATTTCTACTGTTACGTGACATCTTTACTATTTGTCCCATAAAAAAAGAGCCCCTCCCCCCGTAAGCAGTGTTCCAAGCCGTGCTGTGTTGGCCGTCACAGACACACCTACGCCTGCTAACAGTTCCATCTGAAAATGATCACCGAGTCTCCATCAGAGTATCATGTTCATGTTGCTGTCCGAATCATCTCTTGTATTTATCTCAACTCAAACATTATTTCCCCTTGATTCCAGCCTAGCTTTTAGTTTGGTACAGCGGGGGGTTAATATAAGCCTAGCATTTAGTTTGGTACAGTGGGGTTAATATAAACCTATTATTTAGTTTGGTACAGCGGGTTAATATAAGCCTAGCATTTAGTTTGGTACAGTGGGGTTAATATAAACCTATTATTTAGTTTGGTACAGCGGGTTTAAGATAAACCTATCATTTAGTTTGGTACAGCGGGGGGTTCATATAAACCTATCATTTAGTTTGGTACAGCGGGTTAATATAAACCTATTATTTAGTTTGGTACAGCGGGTTTAAGATAAACCTATCATTTAGTTTGGTAAGCCTTGCTGTTCTGCGTGTCTGAACTCAGAAACAATGTTTCACTTTAGAATTGTGATCTCTGTAATAAGTTAGTACCGTACATAGAGTGAACGGTGCCCAGACGAGACAACTTTTTTTTGAGCAAGTCGAAATCACTCATCAACGTCAATTATCATGGACATATCCAAGTAATTGAATGAAAGCTCTAACAAACAAAAAATGCAGTTAGGTTCATTGTTTGACGTGACTGAGTTAGCTGAAGTTGGCGAGCTAGTTAGTGACACGAACATTAGCTGTCCAGCCTGCATAGCTACCAATTTGTTTAGAATGGACGACCTGACCTGTTGAACTATGCAACAGGAATGAATGACTGGCTCGCGTCTGTAGCAACATGACCAAAATAACTAACAACAAGATTTTGGTCCGGACTATATTTTCTGGTGGAATAATAAAATTGTATGAATTAACTTATGAAATTAACGTTTTAATGAAAATATATAATTCATTGTTAAAAAAAAAAAACATGTCAGGCTGAACAACGCCATTTACCTGTGACTGTATTCATGATACAGCACAGCCTCTTGTGGCTTATTTAAGCAATGAGGCATGAGGGCGTGTGGTGTATGGCCAATATACCACGGCTAAGGGCTGTCCCTATGCGTGACGCATCACAGAGTGCCTGGACACAGCCCTTAGCTGTGGTATATTGGCCATACACCACAAACCCCCCCCAAGGTGCCTTATTGCTATTATAAACTGGTTATCAAAGTAATTAGAGCAGTAAAAATAAATGTTTTGTCATACCCATGGTATACGGTCGGATTTACAATGGCTGTCAGCCAATCAGTATTCAGGGCTCTAACCACCCAGTTTAAAATATTTAAATAAACCCCATCCTAATTTGAATACAGTACAAATCCACTAAATCCTATGAAACAGACATCCCAGTATCAAGACTATTAATACAACTGTTTGTTTCAATATGAGCTAAATGCCTTTGAGGAGCATGTAAATGTGCTAACTAACAGGTGCATACCATACCTGTCACATATCATATTAATTCCGTAAAAGATAACCCTGTCCACATCATCGCCTGTCCCACAGCGCGTCCTCAGGCTCTGCAGAGACCACACCTGCCCTCTCCTCTCCTGAGGGAGGCTTCCTTCCTCGTCGTCCATTTTAAACAGCCCCGCAGTTCAACAGACACATCAGACAGAGCCCTTGCATATGCCATGAGGCGCTAGTATCTACTCCATACAGTCTCTTTCTCTCTATCTCTCTTCCTTTCTCTGTGTGGCTCTTCCATGAAAAAAGCCATGTTTGATATGTGTTTGATATGATCATAAAAATAAATAGACATGTTTCAGGTCTACTGCTGGCTCCAGGTGATCCGCACGCTCTCCTCTCTCTCCTGTCTGCCGCTACCACTGCTTGGATAATGAGAGATGAGGTGGAAGCTACCGGAGGAAAACTGCTCTCTCTGTTCTACCTCTCTCTCTTTTCTCTCTCTCTCTCCCTCTGCCTGTGAGTGGTGCAGATCACCTGAGCGAACAACTGGAGGGGAAAGGGGAGGGGAAGGTGGAGGGGCAGGTGAGGGGGAGAGTGAGGTGGAGGGGAGGGGGGGGGAGGGGGAGGGGGAGGGGGAGGTGGAGGGGTAGGTGAGGGGAAGAGGGAGGGGGAGGTAAGGGAGAAGGTGAAGGGGCAGGTGAGGGGGAGTGGCGGGGGAGGGGGAAGGTGAGGGGGAGGGGAGTGAGTAGGTCAGGAAGCGTGGTCTGAACACTGTGGAAATGAGGTGTCTGCCTTAGCTACTGCAGGCTGGAAGTGGTCCAACATCCATCTAATGATAATCCCAGGCAGACAGGTAGGGATTTTCCACACACAGGGAGGTGGGAAATAAAGGTGTAATATTATTTCCTGAGAATGTTACATGGAAATAGCCTACAGTATGAATGATTTGCCATAATACCGTAACTACTCGCAGGGAAGTGAAATGTAGATGTTTCCCATACAGTAGCTGTTGCATTGTTTATCAGCTGGCAAAGTAGGCAGGAGACTTTACAAGATGTGTGGTGTGTGTGTGTGTGTGTGTGTGTGTGTGTGTGTGTGTGTGTGTGTGTGTGTGTGTGTGTGTGTGTGTGTGTGTGTGTGTGTGTGTGTGTGTGTGTGTGTGTGTGTGTGTGTGTGAACGTCAGGGGTATAACAGCCAAGAGGAATGGGGTGGTTCCATTGTGCCAGTGCCTGCCGTGAGGCAGAAACAGTAGCCTGCCTCTAATTGAATTAAACTCCCATTTATCAAGGGGGTCCTAAGCCGGAATTTATCGAGGGGGTCCTGAGCTGGAATTTATCTACGGGTCCTGAGCTGGAATTTATCTAGGGGGTCCTGAGCTGGAATTTATCTAGAGGGTTCTGAGATGGAATGTATCTAGAGGGTCCTGACCTGGAGAAAAGGAGAGAGAAATAAGAAAGAGAGAGCAAGAGAAAGATTTACTCCGGCACCCAGATGGCCCACCTTTCCCCTTACTCCCTCCCTGCTTTTCTCCCTCCCTGCTTTACTCTCTCCCTCCTTTCCTCCCTCCCTCCTTTCCTCCCTCCTTCCTTTATTCTCTCCTTCCTTTCCTCCCTCCCTCATTTCCTCCCTCTCTCCTTTCCTCTCTCCCTCCTTTCCTCCCTCCTTCCTTTCCTCCCTCGCTCCCTCCTTTCCTCCCTCCTTCCTTTACTCCCTCCTTGCTTTATTCTCTCCCTCTTTTCCTCCCTCCCTCCTTTCCTCCCTCCTTCCTTTACTCCCTCCTTCCTTTCCTCCCTCCCTCCTTTCCTCCCTCCTTCCTTTACTCCCTCCTTGCTTTATTCTCTCCCTCTTTTCCTCCCTCCATCCTTTCCTCCCTCCTTCCTCTCTTCTATTCCTCCTTTCCTCCCTCCTTCTTTTCCTCCCTCCTTCCTTTCCCCCCTCCCTCATTTCCTCTCTCCCTCCTTTCCTCCCTCCTTCCTTTACTCTTTCCTTGCTTTACTCCTTCCCTCTCTCCTTTCCTCTCTCCTTCCCTCCTTTCCTACCTCCTTCCTTTACTCTTTCCTTGCTTTACTCCCTCCCTCCTTTCCTCTCTCCTTCCTTCCTTTCCTATCTCCTTCCCTTATTTCCTCTTTCCTTGCCTCCTTTCCTCTTTCCCTCCTTTCATCTCTCCCGCCCTCGTTTCCTCCCTCCCGTTACGCAGCCATTTGTGGCCTGCCTGAGCACATGTCAATCCTCTAGATAAATGTTCAAGGCCCCTACTGGCCCCCTACCATCTCCCTACAAGCTCCCTACCGGATCCCTACCGGATCCATACCGGCCCCCTCACACAAAAAGCCAAATAGTCTTCCTTTGCAAGACTGGAGGAAGTTAAAGATAGAAAACTTTCAAAACGGTTCCTTCACATGGTGGCTGAAGGAAAGCCAAAGCCTTTAGAAACAAAGACCAAATCAGACAGAAGGGTGATGTCCTCACACGGAAAGGATTACAAAGAAAAATACAAAGGAGTGACTGATGATCAACCCACATGAGCAGATGAAAGAGAAAATAAGAGGCAGAGTACAGAGTACTGAGTACAGAGGGAGGATTTAGTTTGATCATTCTGTAGAGTCATGGACTACTGTAGATAGATATTTATTTCTGTTTGGAGTGAATACGGGTCAATTAATATGCAAATGTAGGAGCAGTTGTGTAGTAGTCAGATGCCTCCTGTGTGATTCTATCTGGCCGGTCGGTCTCTAGCTGTATAGAACTGTTACAGCACCACAAACACACCACAAACACATCACAGTCTTTTCTCAGAACAAACAACGCTACCGGTTACAAACCTGGACTGAAACTAATGCCCTATGAAAGGCAGCCATTCTGCACATATACTTTACACCGTTGGGTCTTTAAACAATTCCTTTGTTCTGTAATAAACTGCCAAAATAACTGCCACGATCAATTTGGGCTTTTCATTTGCTCTGTGATGTTGACCTGAATTCACTTAACTAAATGGATTTTGCTCTTGGCTGCAGGTTAGCCATCGATTTCACGCTAATGCTATTTTCAGTATGACGATGAGGTGCTCCATATTTTGCATTGATTTCAGCTGAAAAACAAACCCAATAGGACAAATTATCCTTGTTTTGAGTGCATCTATATATTAAATCGAGCCCAGACTCTCTCTCTCTAAATCTATGAATCTATCTCTCACTATATATATATATATATATATATATATATATATATATATCGTATATATACATTACCAGTCAAAAGTTTGGACACACCTACTCAATCCAGCGTTTTTCTTTATGTTTACTCTTTCCTACATTGTAGAATAGTAGTGAAGACATCAAAACCATGAAATAACACAAATGGAATCATGTCGTAACCAAAAAAGTGTTAAACAAATCAAAAATATTTTATTCAAAGATAGCCACCGTTTGCCTTGATGAAAGCTTTGCACACTCTTGGCATCATGAGGTAGTCACCTGGAATGCATTTCAATTAAAAGGTTTGCCTTATTAAAAATTCATTTGTGGAATTTCTGTCCTTAATGCATTTGAGCCAATCAGTTGTGTTGTGACCAGGTAGGGGTGGTATACAGAAGATAGCACTACTTGGTAAAAGACCAAGTCCATATTATGGCAAGAACAAGAACTTTGAACGTTTCTTCAAGTAAAGTCACAAAAACCATCAAGCGCTATTGTAAGGTTCTGTATTTATTTTCTTAGTCAACCTTGTGTTCTGTTTCATTGTGTTCTTGAACGTAGCCCTGTCTTTCATTTTTGTTCAATGTTTTCACCTGTTTTAGTTAATCACTTGGTGTCATCAGCTCCTTATTTAGTTCAGTTCATTATTGTTGTGCCTTTGTGAGGCATTGTCCGTTTTGACTCTTCTAAGCCTTTTCCAAGCTCGTTTGTGAGAACCAGCTACAGCCTTCAGTCCTAGTTTTGATTCACCTGCCTGGTTGCCTACCTGTGTATGATCATTATCTGCCTGTGACCACGATTCCTGCCTTCTGCGAAGGCGAAATAAACACCTGCTGCGCTCTACGCGTGAATCTATACCTTTTTCTCCCTGTGTATTCATTATAGCTATGATGAAACTGGCTCTCATGAGGACCGCCACAGGAAAGGAAGACCCAGAGTTACCTCTGCTGCAGAGGATAAGTTCATTAGAGTTACCTGCACCTCAGATTGCAGCCCAAATAAATTATTCACGGAGTTCAAGTAACAGATACATCTCAACATCAACTGTTCAGAGGAAACTGTGTGAATCAGGCCTTCATGGTCAAACTGCTGCAAAGAAACTACTACTAAAGGACACCAATAAGAAGAAGAGACTTGCTTGGGCCAAGAAACATGAGCAATGGACATTAGACTGGTGGAAATCTGTCCTTTGGTCTGTTGAGTTCAAATTTGAGATTGTTGGTTCCAACCGCGGTGTCTTTGTGAGATGCAGAGTAGGTGAACGGATGATCTACGCATATGTGGTTCCCACCGTGAAGCAAGGAGGAGGAGGTGTGATGGAGTGGGGGTGCTTTGCTGGTGACATTGTCTGTGATTTATTTAGAATTCAAGGAACACTGACCCAGCATGGCTGCCATCACATTCTGCAGTGATACACCATCCCATCTGGTTTGGGCTTAGTGGAACTATCATTTGTTTTTCAACAGGACAATGACCCAAACCCATCACATTCTGCAGTGATACACTATCCCATCTGGTTTGGGCTTAGTGGAACTATCATTTGTTTTCAACAGGACAATGACCCAAACGCATCACATTCTGCAGTGATACACTATCCCATCTGGTTTGGGCTTAGTGGAACTATCATTTGTTTTTCAACAGGACAATGACCCAAACACATCACATTCTGCAGTGATACACTATCCCATCTGGTTTGGGCTTAGTGGAACTATCATTTGTTTTCAACAGGACAATGACCCAAACGCATCACATTCTGCAGTGATACACTATCCCATCTGGTTTGGGATTAGTGGAACTATCATTTGTTTTCAACAGGACAATGACCCAAACACATCACATTCTGCAGTGATACACTATCCCATCTGGTTTGGGCTTAGTGGAACTATCATTTGTTTTCAACAGGACAATGACCCAAACGCATCACATTCTGCAGTGATACACTATCCCATCTGGTTTGGGCTTAGTGGAACTATCATTTGTTTTTCAACAGGACAATGACCCAAACACATCACATTCTGCAGTGATACACTATCCCATCTGGTTTGGGCTTAGTGGAACTATCATTTGTTTTCAACAGGACAATGACCCAAACGCATCACATTCTGCAGTGATACACTATCCCATCTGGTTTGGGCTTAGTGGAACTATCATTTGTTTTCAACAGGACAATGACCCAAACACATCACATTCTGCAGTGATACACTATCCCATCTGGTTTGGGCTTAGTGGAACTATCATTTGTTTTTCAACAGGACAATGACCCAAACACATCACATTCTGCAGTGATACACTATCCCATCTGGTTTGGGCTTAGTGGAACTATCATTTGTTTTCAACAGGACAATGACCCAAACACATCACATTCTGCAGTGATACACTATCCCATCTGGTTTGGGCTTAGTGGAACTATCATTTGTTTTTCAACAGGACAATGACCCAAACACCTCACATTCTGCAGTGATACACTATCCCATCTGGTTTGGGCTTAGTGGAACTATCATTTGTTTTTCAACAGGACAATGACCCAAACACATCACATTCTGCAGTGATACACTATCCCATCTGGTTTGGGCTTAGTGGAACTATCATTTGTTTTCAACAGGACAATGACCCAAACACATCACATTCTGCAGTGATACACTATCCCATCTGGTTTGGGCTTAGTGGAACTATCATTTGTTTTCAACAGGACAATGACCCAAACACATCACATTCTGCAGTGATACACTATCCCATCTGGTTTGGGCTTAGTGGAACTATCATTTGTTTTTCAACAGGACAATGACCCAAACACATCACATTCTGCAGTGATACACTATCCCATCTGGTTTGGGCTTAGTGGAACTATCATTTGTTTTCAACAGAACAATGACCCAACACACCTCCAGGCTGTGTAAGGGCTATTTGACCAAGAATGAGAGTGATGGAGTGTTACTTCAGATGGCCTCTACAATCACCCAACCCCAACCCAATTGAGATGGTTTGGGAGGATTTAGACCGCATAGTGAAGAAAAAGCATCCAACAAGTGCTCAGCATATGTGGGAACTCCTTCAAGACTGTTGGAAAAGCATTATTCATGAAGCTGGTTGAGAGAATGCAAAGAGTGTGAAAAGCTGTCATCAAGGAAAAGGGTGGCTACTATGAAGAATCGATTATATAAATATATTTTGATTTGTTTTTAAAAAAAATGCTTCCTACATGATTCTGTATGTGGTATTTCATAGTTTTGATGTCTTCACTTTCATTCTACAATGTAGAAAATAGTACAAATAAAGTAAAACCCATGGATGTGTAGGTGTGTCCAAACTTTTGATTGGTACTGTATATATCTAGATTGTGACTTGTTACGTGTTCTTGTACTGAGGCTAAATGTGATTTTCACCTCTGTGGTGCAGATGGCACCAGAAGGGGCCATTAGAACATTAGGAGAGTTTTAAACCATGTTTCACAATCAGAAAAACAAGTTGCTCGTGACATTTCCAGGCGGAGGAAGGAGGAGTGGTAATTCTGCCTGATCTGATTGGCATGTTAAAACAAGGCCCTGCTGTCAGAGTGGCAAGTCAAGACAAAATAACACACATAGTAGTCATCGCTCTACTCGGCTCTGCTCTGCTATCAATGTAGGTAGTCTTGTTTGTGCAAAGTTTAAATCTCACAGAGACTCGTAAATATTGAGGAGCTGTTTAATTTAACATGACCTTTTGGAATGTTGGAGCTGCAGTTAAATCCTACACAAGAGCAATATTTTCATAAACCCTGGAAACTATGTTTGTTATCTCTCCTTTTATATTATTTGTAGCCTAATAAGAGACCTATCCCTTCCACTCTCTATTTTCACACACACACACACACACACACACACACACACACACACACACACACACACACACACACACACACACACACACACACACACACACACACACACACACACACACACACACACACACACACACACACACACACACAGAGGAAGCCGGTGACAGCAGCAATGCGTGTCTAACTTTGTGTTGCAGGTTGTGGTGATGGTCTGTGCCTGGTTGGTCCTGCTGTCCTCTCTCTCCTGCTGAGCCTCTGTTCAGACTCCACTTCTTCCCTGCCATCATCAATTGCAATCAATCGATCAAATGTATTTATAAAGCACTTTTTTTTTTTTTTACCTTTTTGTCTTTTTCAAATCAGCCAATAACTGTTATGGGGATCTTTGTTGATCACACTCACGGGGTGTGTGTGTGTGTGTGTGTGTGTGTGTGTGTGTGTGTGTGTGTGTGTGTGTGTGTGTGTGTGTGTGTGTGTGTGTGTGTGTGTGTGTGTGTGTGTGTGTGTGTGTGTGTGTGTGTGTGTGTTTATTGGTGAGACACTAGAGTGGAAAATAAATGACCTGGCCTAAATATATGCACATTTGGATGAATACATGTAATCAGTGTGAAATGAATTTATCTGAAGCTGATTAAGAGCATTAATAAATGTATCCGCAGTGCTGGTGCCATCTGATAGTGCCTTACTCTTCCTGTCAGATGTATTAGGCTGCTACAATAACATAAGTTGCTGTTGGTATATATTACTATTAGCTCTTTTGTTATCCTTCATGAAAAACTAAGCAAACCTAAATTGCAGTTAAGTACTGCCCCAGAGTACTTTGTTAGCTGTTTTACGTCTCATTATGAGAGAGAGAGAGAGAGAGAGAGAGAGAGAGAGAGAGAGAGAGAGAGAGAGAGAGAGAGAGAGAGAGAGAGAGAGAGAGAGAGAGCACGAGGAGCATCTCTGGTCTGTGGTAACTGCAGTCATACCATGCCAGTGACCAGCTGGCAGTGTAGGGAGCATTCATTCAAAGATGTCTGTGTGTGTGTATGCACACTTGCATGTGTGTGTGTTTACCCGCATGAGTGATAGTAATTGCCCACTATTGAGCAACAGCAAATAAATCCCAGCAGCTCTTTCACATGTTGATGACACATCTGCTCTCCTCCTCCTCCCACCCTCACACACATATACCATGCCAGGATCCATGTCACCTGAATAACATCCCCACAAGGTACAAAACATAGGCTTCCCTTCTGTCCCCTAACCCCCTATTAATCCCCAAAGGCTCTGTGGCCTATGGACTCTCTGAAAGGCTACATCCACCAGGCCACATCCACTAGGCCACATCCACTAGGCCACATCCACTAGGCCACATCCACTAGGCCACATCCACTAGGCTACAACCACTAGGCCACATCCACAAGGCTACATTCACTAGGCCACATCCACTAGGCTACATCCACAAGGCCACATCCACTAGGCTACAACCACTAGGCCACATGCACTAGGCCACATCCACTAGGCCACATCCACAAGGCTACAACCACTAGGCCACATCCACAAGGCTACAACCACTAGGCCACATGCACTAGGCCACATCCACTAGGCCACATCCACAAGGCTACAACCACTAGGCCACATCCACAAGGCTACAACCACTAGGCCACATCCACTAGGCTACACCCACTAGGCCACATCCACTAGGCCACATCCACTAGGCTACATCCACAAGGCCACATCCACTAGGCCACATCCACTAGGCTACACCCACAAGGCCACATCCACTAGGCTACATCCACTAGGCCACATGCACTAGGCCACATCCACTAGGCTACATCCACAAGGCTACCACCACTAGGCCACATCCACAAGGTTACAACCACTAAGCCACATCCACAAGGCTACAACCACTAGGCCACATGCACTAGGCTACATCCACTAGGCCACATCCACTAGGCTACATCCACTAGGCTACATCCACAAGGCCACATCCACTAGGCTACAACCACTAGGCCACATGCACTAGGCCACATCCACTAGGCCACATCCACAAGGCTACAACCACTAGGCCACATCCACAAGGCTACAACCACTAGGCCACATCCACAAGGCTACAACCACTAGGCCACATCCACTAGGCTACACCCACTAGGCCACATCCACTAGGCCACATCCACTAGGCTACATCCACAAGGCCACATCCACTAGGCCACATCCACTAGGCTACACCCACAAGGCCACATCCACTAGACTACATCCACTAGGCCACATGCACTAGGCCTCATCCACTAGGCCACATCCACAAGGCTACAACCACTAGGCCACATGCACTAGGCTACATCCACTAGGCCACATCCACTAGGCCACATCCACTAGGCTACATCCACAAGGCCACATCCACTAGGCTACATCCACTAGGCCACATCCACTAGGCTACATCCACAAGGCCACATCCACTAGGCCACATTCACTAGGCCACATCCACTAGGCCACATTCACTAGGACACATCCACTAGGCTACATCCACTAGGCTACATCCACTAGGCCACATCCAATAGGCTACATCCACTAGGCCACATCCACTAGGCTACATCGACTAGGCTACATCCACTAGGCTACATCCACTAGGCCACATCCACTAGGCCACATTCACTAGGCCACTTCCACTAGGCCACATTCACAAAGCCACATCCACTAGGCTACATCCACTAGGCCACATCCACTAGGCCACATTCACTAGGACACATCCACTAGGCTACATCCACTAGGCCACATCCACTAGGCTACATCGACTAGGCTACATCCACTAGGCTACATCCACTAGGCCACATCCACTAGGCCACATTCACTAGGCCACTTCCACTAGGCCACATTCACTAGGCCACGTCCACTAGGCTACATCCACTAGGCTACATCCACTAGGCCACATCCAATAGGCTACATCCACTAGGCTACATCCACTAGGCTACATCCACTAGGCCACATCTACTAGGCCACATCCACTAGGCCACATCCACTAGGCTACATCCACTAGGCCACATCCACTAGGCTACAACCACTAGGCTACATCCACAAGGCTACAACCACACTGTAATATTATCTGTCAGTTAACCTGGCCAGGGTATCTGTTGTCAAAGAGATACAACAGCTCACATCTATAACCAAAGGGATTTAGGGCATCTGTGAATGTCTTTTAGTCAGGGGCTGAATGAGTGTGTGTGAGTTCTTAGGATACCTGGAAAGGTGATAATTAGAGCAAGTGGATAATTAGGCTGCAGCTTACGCCACTCAAATAGGGATCTGGCTTGCACGCTGCTAAGCTATGGAATCCCCTTGTACCCTAAACACACACACACACACACACACACACACACACACACACACACACACACACACACACACACACACACACACACACACACACACACACACACACACACACACACACACACACACATACATACATACACACGGTCTGTACAAGCCATTAACAATGCTCCAGGACGGACGATTATGAGCTTAGCTGCAGTGAATATTTGAAGCACCATTGTTCCTGCCACTTTCTCTGGGAGACCATGAAGACTATAAAAACTTGCCTTTTCCACTTGGGGGTTCCTCCGGGGAGAGAACCGCGGATCAAATGATCATCCCAGATAGAAGTCGTATCAACTCTGTCGACCCCGTAACTCAGGCATCGTCATGGGCATGGCTACAGACTCGAGACCAAGGTGGGGGTTGGGTGGCGGGGCATTGTGGAATCACAGGACAGGGACATGCATTAACTACGACCTCTTCTGCTCTAATGTGAAAACATAAAGTTGCTGGGTGAGCACTAGGAGTCACAGAACGTTCAGAAATAACTATAGAACTATAGAACTATAGAACTATAGAACTATAGAACTATAGAACTATAGAACAGCGTTGCGGGGAGACTTTTAGGGCCTATCAACTACTGTGTATTTCTTATGAAAGTCAAGATGACCCGGCTCCTTGTGGAGATGTCTGGGCACGCTTAACCTGATCATTTCTCAACTATGCAGACGGAGAATCTAAGAATGGAGAAAATCTCTGCGGAGAAGGAGGCTTCAGGAGAGATCAGGGCAGTAGCGTTGCCGTTGGTTTCCATAGCCAGCCAACCTGTTGGCAGCTAGGGCTATCATTATGGCTGCCATACCCAGCCTTTCCCCGATGCGGTCCACCATTTTGAAAACAAAAAGGAGAGTCGCTCTGTAATTCAACCTGACTGGTTCTGATTTCTTCAAATTCAACAGCCTGTGAACAGTCTTTCTGGGAATGGGGAGGTTTGGGGTGCTGCTCTCAACTTCAAACATGCAAAAAAATGAAATGTCTCAGAGCTCCCTATTAAAAGTGAGACCATGGCCGTGCTTTATCTTGTAGGTGGCTCCTTATTTCTGACGAGAGCCCCTTTGAGTAACACTATACCTCACCGGGGTTTAGAGAAACTGACCGACGCTGGTGGTCCTTTACAGTCTGACAAAGGCAACAAATTAGCCCCTTGCAGATAGAGGAGTGTGAAAACATCAGAGAGGAAAGAGAGAGAAAGAGAAGTGTATTTTGCCACACTGTTTTGTTATTTTCTGTTATGTACCGCCTAGTTTCACCCTGGCGTGTTTTAGTCTCTATGTGTGTGTTCTTGTCAGCCCTGCTGCCTTGTGTGCAAGGTGTGAAAAAGTGAGTTCCTCTTTGAACATGTCACGGGATGACTGCTATGTAGCACAAAACACTTCTGAGGGGAGCTTAATCAGGTTTTGGCACCTTGAGCTGGTCTGGCTGTTCTAGAGGGAGCATTAACTGTGGTTCCCCTCGCTCCTTTGCTTCATACCACCCCAACCAGCTAACACAATATAACACAATGCCCCTCACAATACATCAAACATTGAGGAGTAACAAAACAACAACAATACAACTGTTTTCAGAGTCTAGAATATGTTATTAGATATTACACTGTAATTATTCAATCTTACTGTAATGTGCTATTAATGTGATATGATGTCAGTATTTAATGAAGCCACATGTTTTAAAGTTCAGTCAGTTCTGTATGCATATGCCACGTAACAGTTCCAGCACCCAGTCCTCTCATCTCAAGGGACCAGTAACATTTCTGCAACGGTGAGTCTCTGAGTCACTGCTGTGTCTCCCTGATAAGAGTCTCTGAGATAGATATCAAATGGGCACGGCGTGGGTGTGTGTTTGTTTCAAGTTTTAATGTCACACGCACAGGTACAGGGAAATGTCTTTCTGTCAAGCCCTACACCCAACAATGTAGTAAACAATGTAGTGCTAAAAACAGCGTCAAGTCGAACAAAAACAAGAAATAAGAACACGAGTAAGAAGCTATATACAGGGACAGTTCCAGGGTCAGTAGCTATATACAGGGACAGTTCCAGGGTGAGTAGCTATATACAGGGACAGTTCCAGGGTCAGTAGCTATATACAGGGACAGTTCCAGGGTCAGTAGCTATATACAGGGACAGTTCCAGGGTCAGTAGCTATATACAGGGACAGTTCCAGGGTCAGTAGCTATATACAGGGACAGTTCCAGGGTCAGTAGCTAGGGACAGTTCCAGGGTCAGTAGCTATATACAGGGACAGTTCCAGGGTCAGTAGCTATATACAGGGACAGTTCCAGGGTCAGTTCCAGTTCCAGGGTCAGTAGCTATATACAGGGACAGTTCCAGGGTCAGTAGCTATATACAGGGACAGTTCCAGGGTCAGTAGCTTCCAGGGTCAGTAGCTATATACAGGGACAGTTCCAGGGTCAGTAGCTATATACAGGGACAGTTCCAGGGTCAGTAGCTATATACAGGGACAGTTCCAGGGTCAGTAGCTATATACAGGGACAGTTCCAGGGTCAGTAGCTATATACAGGGACAGTTCCAGGGTCAGTAGCTATATACAGGGACAGTTCCAGGGTCAGTAGCTATATACAGGGACAGTTCTAGACTAGTTCCAGGGTCAGTAGCTAGGGACAGTTCCAGGGTCAGTAGCAGGGACAGTTCCAGGGTCAGTAGCTATATACAGGGACAGTTCCAGGGTCAGGCTATATACAGGGACAGTTCCAGGTGTGTGTGTGTGTGTGTGTGTGTGTGTGTGTGTGTGTGTGTGTGTGTGTGTGTGTGTGTGTGTGTGTGTGTGTGTGTGTGTGTGTGTGTGTGTGTGTATTTTGGAGTGTCAGTGTGTGTGAGTGTGTAGAGTCCTGTGAGTGTGGATGGCAGGGAGCTCAGCCCCAGTGATACACTGGGCTGTCCGCACCTCCCACGGTAGAGCCATGTGATCGAGGGTGGTGCTGTTGCCATACCAAGCGGTGATGCTGCCAGTCAAGATGCTCTCAATGGTGTAGCTGTAGAACGTTTTAAGGATCTGAGGGCCCATGACAAATCTTTTCAGCCTCCTGAGGGGGAAGACTGCGGGCGTGTGGACCATTTTAAGTTCTTAGTGATTTGGACACCGAGGAACTTGAAGCTCTCGATCCACTCCACTGCAGTCCCATCAATCATCTCCTTGGTCTTACTGACGTTGAGGGAGAGGTTGTTGTCTCGACACCACACTGCCATGTCACTGACCTCCTCCCTATAGACTGCCTCATCATTGTCGGTGATCAGGACTACCACCGTCATGTCGTCAGCCAGCTTGATGATGGTGTTGGAGTTGTTTTTCAAAATGTATTTAACCTTTATTTAACTAGACAAGTCTGTTAAGAACACATTTTTATTCACAATGACGGAGTACCCAAACCCAACTTGTACAACACTGGGCCAATTGTGCGGTGCCCTATGGGACTCCCAATCACGGCCGGTTGTAATACAGACTGAAATCGAACCAGGGTCTGTAGTGACGCCTCTAGCACTGAGATGCAGTGCCTTATACTGCTGTGCCACTCATGGGTGAACAGGGAATACAGGAGGGGACTAAGCACACACCCCTGTGGGGCCCCTGTGTTGAGGGTCAGCGTTGCAGAGTTATTGTTGCCTACTCTCACCACCTGGAGTCGGCCAGTCAGGAAGTCCAGGATCCAGTTGCAGAGGGAGGTCTTACATTTACATTTTAGTCATTTAGTAGAAGTTCTTATAAAGAGCAACTTACAGGAGCAGATAGGTTTAAGTGCCTTGCTTAAGCTGACTACCACCATTCCTGTTCCCAACAACTCTTAAGGCTTCATGCCATAATGACTACCGTCCTGCAGCACACATCTGTAATAATGAAGTGATTTGAAAGGCTGGTTATGGCACACATCAACTCCATCATCTCAGACACCCTAGACCCACTCCAATTTGCATAACGCCCTAATAGATCGCACAATCTCAATTGCAGTCCATACTCATATAGATAAGAGTAATATCTACAGTGTGTGAAAATGCTGTTCATTGACTACAGAGTTCAACACCACTGTCCCCTTCAAACTCGTCACAAAGCTTAGGACCCTGGGACTGACCCTCTGTGGCAGGTAGCCTAGTGGTTAAGTGCATTGGGCCAGTAAATGACATGTAAATGACATGTCCCCGAGCTGAATAGGTGAAAAATATGTCGATGTGCCCTTAAGACATGCTGATTACAGACTGGGTTAAGGAGAGTTTGAAAATGACTGTGAATATGCCTGCCAGCTGTTCTGAGCATACTCTGAGAATGCATTAAGTTCGTCAGGTAGAGAGGCATCGTTGGACAGATCATGGCTGGGTATTCCTGTGTTATCCGTAATGGACTGTAGCCCTTGCCACATGTGCTGGGCTGCTGTGTACTATATTGTATTGTTCTTTTTCCTCGTTTGATGACTCTGCGGAGGTCATAGCAAGACTTATTGTACCTGTTCCTGTCCTCAGCCGTATCCTCAGGGTTGTCTGCGATAGCCCTGTGTGCGGTAGGTAGCCTGTCCTTTATCTTAGTGCCAACCTCAGTGTTAATCCAGGGTTTTTCATTGGGGAAGCAGCGAACCTTTACTGTTGGGACAACATCCTAATTAAGCCGGTGACGGAGGTGGTTAGCTCGTGATGTCATCGGCGGAGTCTCGGAACATATTCCAATGAGCGCTAGCGAAGCAATCCTGTAGCATAATCTCTGATTCTGATTATAATTTCTCAATGGAGAGGCTCACGGTCACTTCCTGTTTGAGTTTCTGCTTGTAAACAGGAAGCAGGAACGCAGAGTCATGATCTGATTTGTCGAATGGAGGACGAGGGAGGGCCTTGTATGCTTGCTCGTGAGTAAAGTGAAAGTGGTCTAGGACTTTATCTCCCCTAGTGACGAAGAAGATGTGTTGACTGAAGTTGGGCGTCACGTGTCTTAATGACCCCAAATTTAAATCGCCGGCAACAAGAAAAGCAGCCTCCGGGTGCAAATTTTCCTGCTTGTTTATAGCCTTGTACAGTTTGTTAAGTCCCAGCTTGCTGTGTGTGTGCGTATGAGTGGATGTAAGTGGGTGAGTGAGTGTGCCCTTCAGCTATATTTTAACGGATTTTACTGCCATGCTAGAACCTCCGTTCCTAACTACCCAGACTCCTTGTTCCGGTCAAACGCTAGGCCACACCCACGGATGTTAGTTTCTTCTCCACAATGACTCTGTATCTGAGTACCTCCCAGACCCTTCACCGAATGCGAACACATTTGGGCCGTCTGATTGGTCCAGAAACCGATGGGTTGGGTGAGAGCCAAAACATACGTTGGCTTTGATACACTGATTGTTTAGAGGCAATCCAATCACTGATGACTTTGTTTTGTACAAAGCCCCCTTCACCACAAACAACAATGACGCCAGTCTCACACTAAAGTATGTAGCGAACAACAGAGCAGTCGGAATCATTTAGTGTGAGTCGTCAGGCAAAGGGACTGCAGTTTGTGTATGCGTGAGTTTGCATGTCCATGTATGTGCAATGTGTGAATGTGAAAAACGAGAGATAGAACAAGTAATAAATATGGAATTGAGCACACCAAACCACAGAGAAGGTATACAATTCCCTTTGGAACTTCTGAACATGTGCTACATACAGTTGAAGAAAAATGCATCTACGCATTCAATCAATCATCAACTGCTAGAAAGAGAGGTAGGAAAGAGCTACATACCCTCACCACGCTGGAATCTAGGTTGCCTAAGAGAAGACTGACTTAAGTCAAGTTGAACTGAATAATGTATGTTTTAGGCTTTACAGGCAGCCCACCAGCCTCTCTGGAGGGACAGGGAAGGAGGCCTACTTCCAAAATGTCTGAATTATTAATCTTCCCAGGTGGAAAAAGACTTAATCCTTGTTTTAATCATTTTTACAAAAGGAAGCAAAGGTTTTTAATTTCAAATCCCTTCGATGAATACACCCTCCTTCCCCTTCCAAAAAGTAAAATTATAAATACAAAACAAGTTCCATACAAGAATCAGCTTCTCAAAATGAATCTATGGAACTGCTATAAAGTTCCCGAATGATAGATTTACTCAAGCATTTCACACCAAATAATTCAAGATTACAGGTGTAAAGAAATGTGTATCTTAATGTAACCCTCAGAGTAACGGCAAAAGACTAAGTGGATAGTTTTCTGACCTCTATCCATTTTATACGTCTGTGTCTGCCTGTTTGGCTCCTAGCCGTCTCTCTTTATTGGCCCCTGTAGAATCATAATCGTCAGCCGGCCCTAAATATGAAACATAATCTTGTTTGTAGATGATCTTATTTGTGAACCTTGGCTGATAGAAATCTCCCTCAAGTGAGCACCCTTTAGTGGGTTAGCACAGAGCTTTGTAGCAGGACGTTGAGGGTGGGTAGGGATTAGAGGACCCTAGAGAATGTTATTAGGTTTTTATTTGAGTTATTTTAGTATGGTGGGAGTGGAACAAGAGAGAAGAGGAGGGGTGGTGGGAAGGGTCATGATGATTTCAAAATCAACATGACCCTTTCAGTTCTCGAAGCAAAAAAAATACATGATCATTTCTGTTTCAAGTCTTCATAAGGCTGTTTGAAATGTAAAATAACTCAGCTACATGAGACCTTTCTGACACGCAAAAAGCCAAAATCCCTCGTACACAGTGCCATAACAGGAATCATCTGTTTAGTAAAGGATAATAAGTGGCACTGTGAAGACAGTGCATGTGTCCCAAATGGGACCATTTGTCCCATAGGGCTCTGGTCAAACGGAGTGCACTATATAGGGAACAGGCCCATAGGGCTCTGGTCAAACGGAGTGCACTATATAGGGAACAGGCCCATAGGGCTCTGGTCAAACGGAGTGCACTATATAGGGAACAGGCCCATAGGGCTCTGGTCAAACGGAGTGCACTATGTAGGGAACAGGGTGCCATTTCGGATGCATCCAGTTTAAGGGATTTAAGGCGGGGGGGGGGTTACAGATTACTTGTATGACAGCATTTGCAATTATCCCGGGATGAATCATGACAAAGATAATACATGCACCCTGCCTAATGAATATTCTAGATTGGCCACTCCCTGATCCTAACGAGGGACCAAGCCTTTAATTACCACGGATGGCTTCAACTTCATCATCACACACTGCAACATGGAAGTGTACACACAAGGGTGCTCGCACACACACAGACACAGACACAGACACACACACACACACACACACACACACACACACACACACACACACACACACACACACACACACACACACACACACACACACACACACACACATACACATACACATACACACATACACACAGGGGCATGCACGCACACACACACACAAACACAGACACAGACACAGACACACACACATAGACACAGACACACACACATACACACAGGGGCATGCACGCACACACACACACACACACACACACAAACACTGTGTATTGCTTCACATTCGACACTATAGTTCCTCTCCCTGTCGACCAGACAAACACCACATTTGGCATGTTGCGAAGCTGGTACATTTCCTGGAAAACACAGTTTGGAGTAATGAAACTGCTGGTTTTGCTGAGGGGGTCAGTTTGGCCAAACACTGCTCAAGCTTTACATGGTGGTATGACTACAGAGCAGGCCAAGGCAGCAGTCATACTTTCTGATCAGCAGTCATACTTTCTGACCAGCAGTCATACATTCTGACAAGCAGTCATACTTTCTGATCAGCAGTCATACTTTCTGATCAGCAGTCATACTTTCTGACCAGCAGTCATACTTTCTGATCAGCAGTCATACATTCTGACAAGCAGTCATACTTTCTGATCAGCAGTCATACTTTCTGATCAGCAGTCATACTTTCTGACCAGCAGTCATACTTTCTGATCAGCAGTCATACTTTCTGACCAGCAGTCATACTTTCTGACCAGCAGTCATACTTTCTGACCAGCAGTCATACATTCTGACCAGCAGTCATACATTCTGACCAGCAGTCATACATTCTGACCAGCAGTCATACTTTCTGACCAGCAGTCATACATTCTGACCAGCAGTCATACTTTCTGACCAGCAGTCATACTTTCTGACCAGCAGTCATACTTTCTGACCAGCAGTCATACTTTCTGACCAGCAGTCATACTTTCTGACCCAGCAGTCATACTTTCATGATCACCAGCAGTCATACTTTCTGACCAGCAGTCATACTTTCTGACCAGCAGTCATATTTTCTGACCAGCAGTCATACTTTCTGATCAGCAGTCATACTTTCTGACCAGCAGTCATACTTTCTGATCACCAGTCATACTTTCTGATCAGCAGTCATACATTCTGACCAGTAGTCATACATTCTGACCAGCAGTCATACTTTCTGACCAGCAGTCATACTTTCTGACCAGCAGTCATACATTCTGACCAGCAGTCATACTTTCTGACCAGCAGTCATACATTCTGACCAGCAGTCATACTTTCTGACCAGCAGTCATACTTTCTGACCAGCAGTCATACTTTCTGACCAGCAGTCATACTTTCTGACCAGCAGTCATACTTTCTGACCAGCAGTCATACTTTCTGACCAGCAGTCATACTTTCTGACCAGCAGTCATACATTCTGACCAGCAGTCATGCTTTCCGACACCCTTCACTCACATAGGATGAAACAGTAGGTGCTTCAAGGCCTACTGTAAAGGGTGATCCAGTATAACATCTCAAAGCTTCAAAAGGTTCCACCATGAAAAGTGCACAGAAATAAATACACTTGTTTTCTTTTCAGGTAAAATGTCAAGCTTGAAAGTGAGTTTGTATCTTGGCAGCCAGTCGTTTGACCCTGTGACACACACACACACACACACACACAAGGTTATGTGGGTATGTTTTTCAGTGACAGGGACTGAGAGGCTCGTCAGGATTGAGGAAAAGATGAACGGAGGAAAGTACAGAGAGATCCTTGATGAAAACCTGCTCCAGAGAGCTCAGGACCTCAGACTGAGGCGAAAGTTCACCGTCTGACAGGACAACAACCCTAAGCACACAGCCAAGTCAACGCAAGAGTGGCTTTGGGACAATCCTCTGAATGTCCTTGTGAGGCCCAGCTAGAGTCCAGACTTGAACCTGATCGAACATCTCTGGAGAGACCTGAAAATAGCTGTGCAGCAACACTACTCATCCAACCCGACAGATCTTGAGAGGATCTGCATGGCAGAATGGGAGAAACTACACAAATACAGGTGTGGCAAGCTTGTAGCATCATACCCAAGAAGACTCGAGGCTGTAATCACTGCCAAAGGTGCTTCAACAAAGTACAGAGTAAAGGTTCTGAATACTTATATAAATGTCATATTTCAGTTTTTTTTTTTTTAATGAATTTGCAAAAATGATGAGTATGACACCATAGAAATAACAATTACTGAAAACGTCAATAAGCCTCAAATAGATAGACAGTCTGATACGACACCCTCCTCTCCCCTTCTCTGTGACAGTAATACCCGGTAAATAAGGATGAAGGATAAACAGGAAATGAGGTACACGCTGTATGTCAATTCTAATGGATGTGGCCTGTCCTAGATCAGAGCACTTTGCCCTGCGGTGCCACCTTTGGAGTGACAGATGTGTGCATCCTCCATGTGACCTGGGAAAACGACCCCTTACTGTCACCGACCTCCGGGCCCAGTGTGGGTAATTTGTCCCCTGTTCCCATTCTACACTGTCGATGTCGCTAGCCAGGCTGAGGTGAGGGGAACTGACAAGCGTTCAGTCCCCAAGGCACAACTTTCCAGTCAAGTGGATCGGAAGGCTGGGGGATAAAACAAATCAAATAAATGACTTATGTATTGCCCCCCACTTCCACTCCCAAACAATGTAGACTTATCCTGCTGGCTCTCCATCGCTCTCTCTCTCACAGCAAGCATCCAAATGTATTTTATTACCCTGATAGCATTTGACCTTAAAAATCATGTTTTGACATAAGGGTGCTAACATAATGACATTGGTTAAGCACTGGAATTACTGCTGAACAGTAACCTTTGCAGAGCATTTCACCTAACCTACGCTACCATTCTTTCAACTCCCCTGTGCAATGTCCTCTGATTGTCATGGCGGAGCTGTAGCCTTAACAAGCTGAATAAGAGGAGAGGAGAGGAGAGGAGAGGAGAGGAGAGGAGAGGAGAGGAGAGGAGAGGAGAGGAGAGAAGAGTGAAGAGTGAAGAGAGAGTACTGGTGCATCATTCTTTGACAATAAGAGCTGGGGGGACATGGAGTGCGGTAAAACGGGGATAGGGGAGAGAGGAGGGGGTGTTGGTGGAGAGAGGAGGGGGTGTTGGTGGAGAGAGGAGGGGGTGTGGTGCAGGCACAATGAGCCCAGTGTTACTGTGATGTGCTCACCATTTGTGCCGCCCTCCTATGAGGTATCCCACTTCCGCCTAGGGCAGGAAAGCTGCCTAGCTGTATGCCTGATATAGGCGAAGGACACAAAGACAGACGCACTGACTGAATGAATCAAACTGGGCCAGATAACATTTAAGGACAAACTACTATAATAATCATAATCAAAAGATAGGTGGATAAAGGTGGAGGATATTAGCAAGGTCTCTCTTGGGAAAGAGGTATTCTGACCTCAATGGGATTTCCTGGTTAAATCAAATATTGCCGATCCCAGTAATTCCAATATTTTCTAAAAGGCTCAAGCTGGATGATCTTGGCCCAGCTGTGTGATCCCAGATCCAGCGGTAACACTTCCTGTCTCACATCTAGGCCTACCACCTGATGCCAAAAGGATTTGTGTCCAAAGTCTTTGTGTCGAGCTGAGCTGCCAGAGAAGTCAGTGTAGAATTGAAATACCACACAATCTGATTCTGAAACAGTTGGACAAGGCAACTTAGAAAAAGTGAAAAGTGTCTGAATGAGTAACTGCGAGCTATTTCACCATGTCACAGGTGCGAAATTTAACAGCTCGTGCTTTTAGCATTTTTTGTAGCAATTCGGGTTGTCCTGTAAGCAAGGCAACATAGAGGACAGCAACAGGACCCATGGTGGGAACACTATTCTTTAATTAACACTTTTTTTTTAACGTCCTTATTGTATTTGGGCCTGTGCCTACAGAACCCAGGTGGAGATCAATTCAAGGACAAGCTCCAAAAATGTGTTTCACCATCCAGCAAAGGACATGGGTGGCTAAGAACATGGAAGCTCTAAAATGGTAGCTGTTCTATGCTGTGTACAGGGGCACCATGCAAACATAAAGATCTGGGAAGCACAGGACGGTCCATTGATAAAACCACATGAAGGCAGCTTCAAAGCACACTCCTGACTAAATGAGTAATCGATGGGAACAAGCAGGCAACATGCATACTGTACATGAGCCTGATGTTTTACCTTGCCTGTCCTCATCTTTCCTTTCTGCATCACTCTGACATTGTGTCAACACCCAGACTAGATTGAGGTGACAATCCGAAGCAAGTCACGAGTCACCTGTCCCTCGTAGCGCTTGTCCATTTTGGAAACATCTCAGGGGGAGGGGATAAATTGTGCACACACTAGAAAAGTAGCAACTCCTTGTATCACATGACCCGATCCAACCTTCCTAGCCTCTTTCCTCCATGTCTCTTCAGATAGCTGGCTTCCATTACATTTACATTTAAGTCATTTAGCAGACGCTCTTATCCAGAGCGACTTACAAATTGGTGCATTCACCTTATGACATCCAGTAGAACAGTCACTTTACAATAGTGCATCTAAATCTTAAAGGGGGGGGTGAGAAGGATTACTTATCCTATCCTAGGTATTCCTTAAAGAGGTGGGGTTTCAGGTGTCTCCGGAAGGTGGTGATTGACTCCGCTGTCCTGGCGTCGTGAGGGAGTTTGTTCCACCATTGGGGGGCCAGAGCAGCGAACAGTTTTGACTGGGCTGAGCGGGAACTGTACTTCCTCAGTGGTAGGGAGGCGAGCAGGCCAGAGGTGGATGAACGCAGTGCCCTTGTTTGGGTGTAGGGCCTGATCAGAGCCTGGAGGTACTGAGGTGCCGTTCCCCTCACAGCTCCGTAGGCAAGCACCATGGTCTTGTAGCGGATGCGAGCTTCAACTGGAAGCCAGTGGAGAGAGCGGAGGAGCGGGGTGAAATGGCCACCAAGTTGTGGGTTTTTGAACCCACAATGATTAACGTAACTGGTTTGGAACTAAAGACTACCCAATTGTAGTCTTTACCATTTCAACCAGTAAGTAAAATATAGATGAAATCAAAATACACTAGCGAAAGAAAAAGCAACTTCAAGTCACAACAAATAAATAGATATGAATACACTGAAAGTGAGTTTACCTGATTCTGTCTTAGTTACCCGCTAATCTACACAGTATAAGCCTGACGGTCAGGTTCATCCTGAGGAAAAGAGGGTCGGTCTGGGCTTCCTTGAACATAGCAGGGTCTGTTAATAAACACTGGTCCTTTTGTTCAGGGCACAGTTGGCAGACAATACAGGGCTTGAGCTAACTATCTCTATTAAGAGTCAGACACACCAAGACATGTGACTGCCGATAGGTGCTTAGCACCTCTACCCAAAGTGTCGCCAGTTTAACTTTTTGTTGTTTCGCAAGGAACAGTTTTTACTGATTTGTTTTGTTTAAATTCTCCGGGCCCAAGGTGGCAGTAGCTAATGTAAGATAACTTGCAAGCTGCACGAATGTTGTTAGAATGTTGCTAGAATTTGAAGTAAGCCCTTGTTAATACTAACCGGCTGGGCACAACTAGACAACTAACATGGCTAGTACCATTATAATGAAATCCCGAATGAATTGTTTTTGAATGAAGCAGCTGCCTGTTAGCGGTTGAGAGTCGGTGGAGTAGTTGCTGGCTATGTTGTGCCAAATGGCACTGTAAACCATTTATCTAGCATTAGCCAGCAAGCGAGCTGGCACTGCAAACCATTTAGCTAGCATTAGCCAGCAAGCGAGCTGGCACTGGCAGTATGAAATAATGGAGAGTGAATTACATTATTTCTTCATCATCTTGCTAGATAGCTAGTTTGGTAAAGCATTTATTGTTGTGTGCATTGTGCTGCACTTACAACCCCATTCATTTCATTAAGTGTTAGCAAGCTAACATTAGCTAGCTAGCTAGCTAACTAATGAGCATGTGTACATTATCAAACTGAACAAAAATCATCCCTAGTCATGCAGAAAACCACTCAGATTGATCTAAAAGATGTTAAGACTTGCTCTTGGGAAATAATATGTATTATGCAGCTTTATAGTTTTAGTTAGAAGAAGTCTGATATAAAGGGGGTGAATTAGGCTACACCAGGAAAAGTGCCTAGTTTTCATTTTTGGGTCACTTTTTCAGGCTACATTATGGCATGCTAAATGTTTATGATCAGTGATTCAGGCTACATTATAGCATGCTAAATGTTTATGATCAGTGATTCAGGCTACATTATAGCATGCTAAATGTTTATGATCAGTGATTCAGGCTACATTATGGCATGCTAAATGTTTATGATCAGTGATTCAGGCTACATTATAGCATGCTAAATGTTTATGATCAGTGATTCAGGCTACATTATAGCATTCTAAATGTTTATGATCAGTGATTCAGGCTACATTATAGCATGCTAAATGTTTATGATCAGCGATTCAGGCTACATTATAGCATGCTAAATGTTTATGATCAGTGATTCAGGCTACATTATAGCATGCTAAATGTTTATGATCAGCGATTCAGGCTACATTATAGCATGCTACATGTTTATGATCAGTGATTCAGGCTACATTATAGCATTCTAAATGTTTATGATCAGTGATTCAGGCTACATTATAGCATGCTACATGTTTATGATCAGTGATAGATGAGCCAATGAATAGATGAGCTATTCCACCTCCACTCATTTGCCAAGCAAAGGAAGCTGCCGAGGGGAGAACGGCTCATAATAATGCCCGGAATGGAACAAATGGAATGGCATCAAACACCTGGAAACCATGGAAACCATGTGTTTGATGTACTTAATACCATTCCACTGATTCCACTCCAGTCATTAACACAAGTTTGTTCTTCCCAATTAAAGGGGCCACCAACCTCGTGTGTTGCCCAGCCAGAGAATTAGACAAATATACAGATGGACATTCTGTGAAACAATATCACATTTATTGATGAAGACAAGTCAACGGATTTGTGTTGGGAGTAGGCCTAGGGTACTGAGCGACTTAGTGGAGAGCAAAATAATCCATTTGTTAAGCTACATAACATGCTGGCAAAATGTTCTAATCAGAGATAATACATGATCAAACTAGGCAAGATGATCGTGAGCAGCACTCACCTCAACTTAGCTAACATTTCCACAGCCTAATTGTAGCCTAATCAATATCCAAATGGAGATTCAATGAAAAGAAAAAACTGATATTGATTGATTTATCAAGGTAAGTCCCCACTCTTGTCTCAAAGCAACGCGAAGCAATGCTGAAATCATTGAACATGTGATGACTTTGGGAGTTTCAGTAATTTTGATGCCTTCAATTGCATTAGCCTACTTTATTCCAGTATTCTCGTCATTCAGTTATATTTATTCTCACATTAAAGCCAAGTTTACAGCTGGCAGGAGGATGGTTAACGGGCGTTGCCTAGCAACCATCGTAGAGCTTAAGAGCGCAGTGAGTGCCAATGCTGCCTCAGCATTACGACAAAATGTTATACTAAGCCTTAGGCAGAACTTTACCGCCATCATGACGAGGTTGGTTGGTGGATATAAAAGTAAAGGCTTCTTCTTGCCATCGATACCTTTCAGATATAAAGAAAAGTCCACAAAAACTTGGCAGGATGCTAAAGTTGGAAGAAAAAAATGGCTCGGTTTGAAAGGTTTTATCAGAGTCAAATAGAATCATAACAACTTCAAGAATCTGCTTTGTTCACTTTGATCAATCAAGTTGTATGTCCTTGTCTTCCTCCATAAGATGAACCACCAGATGGGTGGTAAGACGATGTTCCCAGTCAGTTCCTCGCAGGCTTAGACTCATTACAGGGTTCTTCTCAAAATGACGGGCTGCATGGTTTCTGTTCTCCGCGCTCCTCAGGCCTGACCCTAATCTGTGTTCGGCACCTCTGTGGGGGCCCCAGGTGTTGTTACAGCTGTGGTCACCCAGTGAGGAGGTGTGTGTGTCTGTGTTGGGGGGAGTTGTTGGGAGGCTGTTAAAGGCCCAGGGAAGTGGCCAGCTGATTAAAACCAGATGCCAGACAGATGGGACGAGGTGCGACTCAAATAGAAGCACACTGTCGCCCATTCCTGACTCATGCAAGCATGGTTCCTCCTTTAGCCAGGCCCAACTTCACACCCCCATCTTTACACATGCTCTCGTCTTCCCAGGGAACTGGTATGAATGTTACCTTGGGGTCAGAGAATGTGTGTGTGTGTGTGTGTGTGTGTGTGTGTGTGTGTGTGTGTGTGTGTGTGTGTGTGTGTGTGTGTGTGTGTGTGTGTGTGTGTGTGTGTGTGTGTGTGTGTGTGTGTGTGTGTGTGTGTGCGTGTGTGCGTGTGCGTGTGTGTGTGTGTGTGTGACAGGCCAGGAGTAAATAGGCCAGTAAATGGTTCTATTACGACTAGATTACATCGAACATTCCCTCTCGCGTTCGCTGCCATTCAAAGATGTATCACTCATCGACTGAAAGCCCAGGAGGGCGAAGGGGGGATAAACCATCTCGCCCCTGTCAGCAGCCCAGCCAGCGTGTAGGCCCGATACCACAGGGCCATTTTCAATCCTTTAATAGCAAGCCTTTAGTGTTCCCTCTTGAGCCACACTCTAGTTGCACTCCAAAATAAACGTGAGGAGGACCCTTATATTGTTCCTTTCTCGATGCTTCCTCAACCAATTAGTCATGAAGCAAACCCCTCAGATTGTTCAATATCACTCGCTTCAATCCATCCCTATGATTCTAAGTGTGAAAAGGGGGGGGGGGGGCACATCAACATAAATCTTAAAGTCTCAAGGAAAATTAAATTCTGTAAGTAGAGAGCATAGTTGCTGTTGAAGAGGTGACAAGAAACTCTTGTTGCCCATGGTTGTAGTATCAGACACACACACACTGGCCCGGAGTAACAGACCACAGAGTGTTTCACAATCACATTACTTCAACCAATTCACTCTACACAGGCAACAGACTGAGAGTAAAGAGTCCTACGACCCGCTTACCTATTATCCAGAAGTCCTTGCTGATAGTGCTCTCAAATTAACATAATGTCCCGTTCCTCCGTCAGAGCTGACTTCTCTTCTATCAGCACGTCTCTCAAATAGCCAGTCATGTCAGTTCTTGTGGAAACTTCACATCCTCATATGTCAATGCCATCATGTTAATAACTACCACATTATGAGATATGGTCATTTAAACATGTTTCTTTATGGGGCTAACTTCTGGATACTGTATTTAAACACAAAGTCGATATGTTCATTTTCAATTCAATTCTGTTTTATGTTGGAGCGGTGTAATCATTATCATGCTCCCATAGGAATGTAGTTCTAGTCTGAAGTTCTGAACTCCGTTCCACCGCAACTAGGGAACAGATTCCAACATATTTATCGGGATGAATAATGAAAATCCCCAGAATTCTGTTTGTTAGAATGCATGCTTGGCCACGTTAATATCTAAGAGAGAGAGAGAGAGAGAGAGAGGTTGATATCTTTGCATTCCCTCAGGTGGAAGGATATATTGTTGCTCTGCTTGAGAGCACCAGCTAACGCAGGAGATTTTATTAGACTAGTTAAACATCCATGATGATCGAAAATATAGTTGTTGTTTTTTTAAATGTTATTTTGCTTTCAGGCCACCTGGCTTTCTTTAACGGCAGAATAGTTTGTGACCCGTTGTCAATAAAATACTACGTTGTTCTACACTGTCTATGTACAGGTATATTAATTTAAGATAATACGAGGCAATTTATTCGGAAATAGCTATTCTTTCATTCAAACAAAACTGTGGTAAAATGGTGGTTAAAACAGGGAAGAGAAAAGTAGCCTTAGTGGATATACAGTATATACAGAATATAAAAAGGTTCAGAGGAGACAGTTCACCTTGAACAATCTGCTATGTTAGTTCATGTCTGTTCTGAGAAATGGAAACAGAACCTATAGCATAGCAACAAGGTCAACAAAACCCCCAAGAAATAAAGTGTCAGCAAACTGCTTGTAATCAAGTCTCAAGGACATCTTACTGTGAAAACCATCAACAGACTGTGCGTGTGTGTGTGTGTGTGTGTGTGTGTGTGTGTGTGTGTGTGTGTGTGTGTGTGTGTGTGTGTGTGTGTGTGTGTGTGTGTGTGTGTGTGTGTGTGTGTGTGCGTGTGTGCGTGTGTGTCTGTGCGTGGGTGTGCCGTATTTCTCCTTACCTGCTTTTCACAGACAGTCACAGCCGAAAAGAAAAAGACGCCCATAAAAATAGAGAAATATTTAAGAGTATAATGATCCATTTGGAGATCATCATTTTGAAACATGTATCAAATCAAATCAAATGTTATTGGTCACATACACATGGTTAGCAGATGTTATTGGTCACATACACATGGTTAGCAGATGTTATTGGTCACATACACATGGTTAGCAGATGTTATTGGTCACATACACATGGCTAGCAGATGTTATTGGTCACATACACATGGTTAGCAGATGTTATTGGTCACATACACATGGTTAGCAGATGTTATTGGTCACATACACATGGTTAGCAGATGTTATTGGTCACATACACATGGTTAGCAGATGTTATTGGTCACATACACATGGTTAGCAGATGTTATTGGTCACATACACATGGTTAGCTGATGTTATTGGTCACATACACATGGTTAGCAGATGTTATTGGTCACATACACATGGTTAGCTGATGTTATTGGTCACATACACATGGTAAGCAGATGTTAATGCAAGTGTTAATGTGTGTGTAGCGAAATGCTTGTGCTTCTATTTCCGACAATGCAGTATTAACCAACGAGTAATCTAACCTAACAATTTCACAACAACTACCTTATACACACAAGTGTAAAGGAATGAAGAATATGTACATAAAAATATATGAATGAGTGATGTTACAGAACGGCATAGGCAAGATGCAGTGGATGGTATAGAGTACAGTATATACATATGAGATGAGTAATGTAGGGTATGTAAACATTATATTATGTGGCATTGTTTAACCTGTTAGTCCTAGGGAGTATTTCATTTTTGGATAAAAAGACGTTTTTAAGCGCAATATTTTGTCACGAAAAGGTGCTCTGGATGCTTGAATTGATAGTTTTGGAAAGAAGACACTCTTACGTTTCCAGAACTGCAACGATTTTCACTGTGAGTGCCCTAGAACAAATGCTTCAGGCAAAACCAAGATGTTTGACCGACCAGGAAATGAACAGGATTTCTGAGGCTTGTTTTATATGGCTGTGAATGCGACAGGAATGAACAGACACTTTCTCTTGTTTCCCAAGGTGTCTGCAGCATTGTGATCTTTGTAGGCATATCATTGGAAGATTGACCATAAGAGACTACAATTGCCAAGTGTCCTGGACGGTGTTGCGTGGAAATTGGTGCGCAAAAGTCAGCTACCAGTATTTTTCCATCCGAATCAGAGAAGAATGCAGGCTTCCAGGGACGGCATTTCAATGAAGAGATATATGACAAAACACCTTGAGGATTGATTCAAACAACGTATGTTTCAGTCGATATTATGGAGTTAATTGTAAAAAGTTCGACGTGTAGGTGACTGAATTTTCAGTTAGTTTCTTAGCCAAATGCATAGTAACAAACGGAACGTTGTGTCCTACACAATATCTTTCAGGAAAAACTGGACATCTGCTATGTAACTGAGAGTCTCCTCATTGAAACATCTGAAGTTCTTCAAAGGTAAATTATTTTATTTGATCCCTTTGCTGGTTTTTGTGAATATGTTGCGTTGAAATGCTAACGCTAAATGCTAAGCTAGCTATCACCACTCTTACACAAATTATTGATTTTCTCTGGTTCTGAAGCATATTTTGAAAATCTGAGATGACAGGATTGTTAAGAAAAGGATAAGCTTGAGAGCAGGCATATTTATTTCATTTCATTTGCGATTTTTAGAAATCGCTAACGTTGCGTTATGGTAATGAGCTTGAGGCTGTAGTAACGCGACCGCATGCGGGATGGGGAACAGGACTATGAGGTTAAAGTGGCTAGTGATACATTTTTCATACATTTTTACATTATTAAAGTGGCTGGAGTTGAGTCAGTGTGTTGGCAGAAGCCACTCAATGTTAGTGGTGGCTGTTTAACAGTCTGATGGCCTTGAGATAGAAGCTGTTTTTCAGTCTCTCGGGGCCTGCTTTGATGAACCTGTCCTGACCTTGCCTTCTGGATGATAGCGGGGTGAACAGGCAATGGCTCAGGTGGTTGTTGTCCTTGATGATCTTTATGGCCTTCCTGTGACATCGGGTGGTGTAGGTGTCCTGGAGGGCAGGTAGTTTGCTCTGAGAGCCTTACGGTGTGGGCGGAGCTAGTTGCCGTACCAGGCGGTGATACAGCCTGACAGTATGCTCTCGATTGTGCATCTGTAAAAGTTGTGAGTGCTTTTGGTGACAAGCCAAATTTCTTCAGCCTCCTGAGGTTGAAGAGGTGCTGCTGCGCCTTCTTCACCACACTGTCTGTGTGGGTGGACCAATGGGTGGGTGGACCAAACGACTGTCCCGTCGATGTGGATAAGGGGGTGCTTCCTCTGCTGTTTCCTGAAGTCCACGATCATCTCCTTTGTTTTGTTGACGTTGAGTGTGAGGTTATTTTTCTGACAGCACGTGCTCTGAGGACGCGGCTGGGGATGTCGTCTGGGCCTGCAGCCTCGCGAGGGTTAACACGTTTAACTTCTTATGGCTGGGAGCAGTTTTGAGTAGCTTGGATGAATACGGTGCTCAGAGTAAACTGCCTGCTACTCAGGCCCAGAAGCTACGATATGCATATTTCTAAAACTGTTTGAATGATATCTGTGAGTATAACAAAACTCATATGGCAGGCAAAAACCTGTGAAAAAAAATCCAACCAGGAAATGGGAAATCTGAGGTTTGTAGATTTTCAAGTCTTTGCCTATCCAATATACAGTGTCTAGGTCATATTGCACTTCCTAAGGCTTCCACTAGATGTCAACAGTCTTTAGAACCTTGTTTCAGGCTTCTACTGTAAAGGAGGAGAGAATAAGAGCTGATTGAGTAAGAGGTCTGGTAGAATGTCATGAGCTCAGTTAGGCCCGTGTGCGTTCCAATAAATTTCTAAAGACAAAGTAATTCTCCTGTTGAAACATTATTGAAGATTTATGTTAAAAACATTAAAAAGGTTTGATTCTATACATCGTTTGACATGTTTCTACAAAATGTAAAGGAACTCCAATAGCGTGTTTCGAGTGAGCCATGTTTCCGTGAAGCAAAGAACGTTACAGTCTCTTATGTCTCTCTGGAATGCTACCCTTGCTCGGATTTCATCAACCTTGTTGTCAAGAGACTGGACATTGGCGAGTAGTATGCTCGGGAGCGGTGCGCGATGTGCCCGTCTCCGGAGCCTGACCAGAAGACCGCCTCGTCTGCCCCTTTTATGGAGTCGTTGTTTTGGTTCGCCGGCTGGGATCCAATTGTCCTGTGATCCCATTGTCCTGGGTGGTGAGCAAAACAGAGGATCCGCTTCGGGAAAGTCGTATTACTGATCGTAATGATGGTGAGTTGACGTTGCTCTTATATCCAGTAGTTCCTCCTGACTGTATGTAATAAAACCTAAGATTACCTGGGGTACCAATGTAAGAAATGACACGTCAAAAAAGACAGCTCGGTACCTTCAGCTTGTCAACACCTCTTACAAAAACAAGTCATGAGGAAGTCAATCTCTCTTCCAAGTTGAGCAATGAGAGATTGACATGCATGTCATTAATGTTAGCTCCCCGTGCACATTTAAGGGCCAGCCGTGCTGCCCTGTTCGGATCCAACTGCAATTTCCCCAGGTCCCTCTTTGTTGCAAATGACGACTTGACTGAACAGTAGTCCAGGTGTGACAAAACCTGTGTTGTTAAGAGCAGCGCTTTATTATGGACAGACTTCTTCCCATCTTAGCTACTGTTGTATCAATATGCTTTGACCATGACAGTTTACAATCCAGGGTTACTCCAAGCAGTTTAGTCACCTCAGCTTGCTCAATTTCCACATTATTCATTAAGAGATGAGGTTTCGGGTTTAGTGAATGATTTTCCCCAAATACAATGTTTTTGGTTTTAGAAATATTTATTATTACATGCTACCTATTCTGAAACCTACTGCAGCTCTTTGTTAAGTGTTGCATTAATTTCAGTCGTTGTAGTAGCTGACGTGTATGGTGTTGAGTCATCCGCATACATAGACACACTGGCCTTACTCAAAGTCAGTGTCATGTCGTTAGTAAAGATTGAAAAAAGCAAGGGGCCTAAACAGCTACCCTGGGGAATTCCTGCTTCTACCTGGATTATGTTTGAGATGCTTCCATTAAAGAATACCCTCTGTGTTATGTTAGACAAGTATTTCTTAATCCACATTATAGCAGGGGGTGTAAAGCTTTAAAACATACGTTTTTCCAGCAGCAGACTCTGATCGATAATGTCAAAAGCTGCACTGACGTCTAACAAGACAGCCCCTACAATCATTTGTTTAATCAATTTCTCTCAGCCAATCATCAGTCATTTGTGTAAGTGCTGTGCTTGTTGAGTGTCCTTCTCTATATACGTGCTGAAAGTCTTTTGTCAATTTGTTTACTGTGAAATACTAGCATTGTATCTGGTCAAAATTGTATTCCCCATCAATACAAAACAAGAACAAGTATTGTTTTATCTAAGAGACGTCTTGTAAAGCTGTCCCCATTGTCATTTGAAACTGCCTCGTATTGTTCTGTGACACGTCCTATAATATCTCAGTCTACGGGGAAAATTCAGTTGCTTCTACATTTCCAAGTCTTTTATAATAAAAAGGCCTTTGTGTGTGTTGTTGTTGTACAGCAAGCAGAGGGGCTCAAATAATTACTTTATTCTATTGACTTGAATGGTGACTGACTGGAGAGCCCACTCCACAGTAGACAGATCCAGGTCTTAATTAATTATCTTCTGGTCTAGTGCACGTACACATAAAGTAACATTGTAATTATTGTCTAGTATCGCTGGGATCAATTTGCATTTAACCTAGATTTAAACTCAGAGTGAATTGTGGCGCATTATTATCCACACATGCATATGACAGGGAGAGGGTGGCAGCAATTATCAATGTGGAGCAATATTGTAGCATCTTTCATTTGATTCAACATAATCACGTAGAGAAGAAAACTTGAGGATATAATTTACAATTGATACAACAACAAGTAGAACCTCAAACGTCCCTATACAAACTAACCAACACCGTTCCACTTCTGTGCTTCTACTCCAAAATGCATGAACCAAGACATATATCACCATCTTCACATTTCTACTCATGTCCCAGACGTGCAAACAAAGGAGCCTCCTGAGACGTGGGGCCCGACCTGCCCCCCTCATCCTCCATCCCCTCCACCCCCACACCTCCCCACGGCAGGCAGGCCCTGCCCAAAGGGTCACCTAGTTCTGCACGGGGGCTTGCTTTCCCAGGCTCATTCACAGACAGGAGACAGGGGGCTAGGGGAGGGAAGGAGGGAAGGAGTCTTTCCGCATGGCCCTTCTGGGATCGGGACCATTACTTTCAGGTGAACTGGTTTACATGGGGACCAAACTCCCGATTCAGATATCTAGCCTGAGGAATCCCCCTGCCTGGCCTGGCGTGCCCTGCACCCCACTCCACCCCTCTACAACTCCACCCCTCTACCCCTCCACCCCTCTACACATCCAACCCTCCACCCCTCTATCCCTCTACCCTCCACCCCTCTATCCCTCCACCCCTCTATCCCTCTACACTCTACCCTCTATCCCTCTACCCTCTATCCCTCTAACCTCTACCCTCCAACCCTCTACCCTCTCCCCTCTACCCTCTATCCCTCTACCCTCCACCCCTCTATCCCTCTACCCTCTACCCTACCCTCTATCTCTCTACCCCTCTGTCCCTCTACCCTCCACCCCTCTATCCCTCTACCCTCTACCCTCTATCCCTCTACCCTCTATCCCTCTACCCTCTATCCCTCTAACCTCTACCCTCCAACCCTCTCCCCTCTACCCTCCATCCCTCTACCCTCCACCCCTCTATCCCTCTACCCTCTACCCTACCCTCTATCTCTCTACCCCTCCACCCCTCTACCCCTCCAAACCTCCACCCCTCCATCCCTCTATCCCTCTACCCTCTACCCATCTACCACTCCACCCCTCTACCCCTCCAACCCTCCACCCCTCTATCCCTCTACCCTCCACCCTCTACCCCTCCAACCCCCCACCTTCCACCCCTCTATACATCTATTCCTCTACCTCTCTACCCGCCAACATAGGCTAGGGATATGCCCCCCCCCACACACACACAAAGATGACAGACAGATGCATGACAGATACCCACAATCCTCATCATCAACTTAGCCCTTAGGTTTGGTGTGCTCATTAAAAACAATCACTCCCAATCTAACAAGCAGGATGATGGTGGCAGGGAAACATCAATTAGCCTCGGTAACCTCAGTTGTATCTCAATGTATTTCAATCTATTTCTACAAGTAATTTAGATACAGTTTCCATTGTATTAATGGGGAAGATTCAGCACACCTCATACCAAGCCATAGCCATTGCATAAAACATGAATGGAGATACAGTACATTGTAGATGTGCTACCTTGTTCCAACTGGTAATTCAGAGAGAGAGAAAAAACACCTATCAATGTCCTGTGTTGAATAGAGAGAGGCACAAACAGCCAACGAGTGAATACAAAGGGAACCTTTCAAGTTCATCTTGGCTGATGTAATAAAATTGACACATGGCATCAGTGCTGGATTGTGGGGCTCTGTCACCTCCCTTCACTGTAAATGAATCAATTACAGCCCAACCTAATCCTGTTAGAGTGATGAAATTACTGCATACCTCCCCGTAGGCAGGTGCTGCGTGCCAGGCTCAAGGGCCTATTTAGACACAGGAAAAATCCAATCAAACAGAGGCTTATATCATCCACATTATACAGACTAGACTGTCATCAGAAACCAGCGGTGTCCGTTATGTGTTTGTTCTTTTGGAATGAAATTCATTCAAAATTTAAGCTACAGTTTTTTTTTTTTTGTTGGTTGATCTGATTTTGAACAGAAACTTTTGATTTCTGAATCTCATCGCACAACAAGCATGTTGATCTGAAACAGTCTGATGGATAGAACAAGTAGCATTTTCCACAACCAGAAACATCTCCCTAACCTCGACGTGTTCCCTCTCGCTCTATTTCCTATTTCCTACTTTCCTTTAGAGGTGGCGTTACTCACACTGGTTATTTTCAAACTTCGTCACTCCTTTATGCAAATCTGAACAAAGGGAGAGCAGCTTGTAAACTCTAGTTTTACCGTCAGGTATAACTGTTTCTTTTAGTACTTTACAGGACAAATAAAGAGGATATGGGGGGTAACTAACACTGTCTTACGGTTTACTGCCCACTGGTTGATGGCCCTGGTTCTGCTACAACACGCTAAGCTACAATCTGTCTAGCGGGGGCTCCCGGCATTCTGAAGCACCTTGTCAGCTATCGCCTGACCCACACACTGAGGAGTGCCTGGGGGGGGAAATAATGGAACAAAACAATGACAGGGGGCTTGTGAGCCAAGAGGAGAAACAGGAGGGAGGATGGAGGGAGGGAAAGAGAGAGAGAGAAACGTAGAAAGAGAACCCCCCCCTTCCCTCCACAATGGGTCGGCCCGCACTCTGCTCTGCTCTGCTCATGTTAACCACGTTTGACGGGCCGCACAAAAAAGGACACCTCGGGTACCATGACTCAACCTGTACCCTTCCTCTGCTCTGCAGCCCACCTCCCCCTACCCCCACACTCCCAATCTCTACCCAGACATGAAATACAGGGGACAGTCCCACTGAAGCAGCCAATGAAGTGCAAAGATAAGAGCGCAACAATTTGTCATTGGGATGTAAGGGCTTGGCGCTTTAGGAGTTGGAAAGACATGTTACATTGTAGGGAAGGGAGGGGCAGAGGTAGGCTTTTAGAAGTAACACATTTAATAATTCATATTATACAACGGTGGGTCAAATCCTGGATGCTGATTGGTTAAAACCACATTCCAGTACGTGTCTATTCCACAAGTTACTACCGGCTAAGGCTATGATGTTGAAATACCTATTCACTATTCCATCTCACTGCGCAATCCACTATCTCATCAGCCCAGCCAGGCAATTTATAAGCTTGATCTCAACTATAAAAAGCATCTAGACATTGTCTCCCATTTCTTTTAGACTAACATTTGGTTTTCAACAGCGGAAATTTGTATAAACCTTGATGTCTGTCTTGCCGCTTTGCTTCAATATTGACATTCTTTCCAGCTTGTCCCATAGTAATCCATGTGTTGGGAGTCAGGATGAGACAGTCTAGCAGCTTTTCTCAGCCAGTCGAAATCATGAATCAGCATCATTTGTCTGAATGTACAGTACCAGTCAAATGTTTGGACACACCTACTCATTCAAGGGTTTTTCTTTATTTTTACCATGTTCTACATTGTAGAATAATGATGAAACAGTCTGAATAAATTCATTTAAAAAATAAATATGTCAATCATTATTTGAATATGTTAGTAACATTGAAAATTACAATGGAAATGATAATGAGTGAATTATCCTATAGGGCTAAACCCTTAGAATGGATTATCTACTAAGCTAACACATTAAATTGTTTTAAGACGTTCATAAAATACATCACTTAGCCATTTGATTTATATTTTTAGGACCCCTGTAGGTACAAAAAAAAACAATATGAAATATTGAATTTGGCCTTTACTACTATAGCCCATAGAAACACATTGAATAGCACATTCAAAAAAGGCATAACAGAAAGTCAAAACAATGAATCACAAAGAACAAAGACTTGAAGTGTCTGTCCTATTATCTGAGAGATATAAGAAAACTTATGTATATTTTTTAAATGTTTGGACATCGGTCTGGACAATCGGTTTTGTAAGAAGACCTCTGCGACAGAGTTCAGCAGTAGCTCACACGGTTCGGGTTTTACAGGTGCATCATTGTGATGATTTTCTTGACTGCATGTGTAGAAAAAGGCAGCTTTCACAAGCCGCATGTCATGTAATAGGTGAACACTTTATATTGGTCGGAAAGAGTGGATTGAGTTGCAGCCACAACAATAAACGGTAAGTCTCTGGCACAAACACATTCCCTAAGGGGGAATTAGCACACAAAATAGAAATGGAATGTCTTTGTGCCAAACTCTTTTTCATTTTGATTGTAAATGACAAATGAGTCGGTTTGGATGCGTTGTCTCATTGAGTTGGAGTCTTTGTTTTTCTGTGACATACAGTATGATGATGTCCTATACTATAATGAGTCAAGTCCAATTGGCAGATCATTTGTCTAGACCTGACCCATAACACACAATGAAGAAAATTAAACGTTTAGATTTACTACCCGTTGAACTGCATTAGCCCACCATTAGAACAAACAGCTACTATTAAACCAGGCCGTAAAGGTATCATTGTATTGGAGGACTACTCTTACAACACGGGAACAACAGCCTTTACACAAGGTGTTTGTCACGTTGAAAATAAAATTGTAGTTGGTCAATGCAATCGCGTAGATGTAATGTAAATACATTTGACTCAAAATAAATTGGATAGCGAGGCTTTCTAAAATGCATCCATCTCGATACTATATGTCCGTTTAGGAGAAATAAACTACACTGAAATTGGGGAGTATAGCTATCACCCACAGCACCCACTCACAACTCAGCTGAGCCCCAAAGGGTGGGGGCCAAGGAGGTCTGTAGTATTACAAGTGTCAGCTCTGTCACAGCTTTGATGCCTGATAGGACTCAAAAACACCTGTCCCATCTCCAGAGTGTTGGACCCCCCCCCACCACCACCACCACCCTTCTCTGACCAGCATTCCACACCATCAGGGGGTCCTCCCATGGCTACCTTTACCCGGCCACCCTTAGCCCCCCTGAGCCCTCATACAACCCCCCCAGCCCTCGTAATCCCACCGCAAACACAGTTAGGCCTGCGCAAAGACAACGCACGAGACTTCTCACACACAGACAGACCCCCAGATAAAGGTGCACAACTGATTAGGCCCCAATGCGTGGGAACTGGAAGAGAGAATCTGTGAAAGAAAAGCTCATTGAAATGCATATGGGGACTTTTCTCAAAATGAAAACCTGGCATATGACGTGTCATTTTGTATGAGAGAGGAGATTTCAAGGTTAACTGGTCTGATGAAACAAGCAAAGTAGGTTTTCGTCTGATGAGCACTAAAATCTTCCACTACAATATACAGTTGAAGTGGGAAGTTTACATACACCTCAGCCAAATACATTTCAACTCTGTTTTTTTCTGACATTAATCCTAGTAAAATCCTAGTTCCCTGTCTTTGGTCAGTTAAGATCACCACTTTATTTTAAGAATGTGAAATGTCAGCATAATAGTAGAGAGCATGATGCATTTCAGCTTTTATTTCTTTCATCACATTCCCAGTGGGTCAGAAGTTTACATACACTTCATTAGTATTTGGTAGCATTGCCTTTAAATTGTTTAACTTGGGTAATATGTTTCGGGTAGCCTTCCACAGGCTTCCCACAATAAGTTGTGTGAATTTTGGCCCATTCCTCCTACCAGAGTTGGTGTAACTGAGTCAGGTTTGTAGGCCTCCTTGCTCGCACACGCTTTTTCAGTTCTGCCCACAAATTTTCTATGGGATTGAGGTCAGAGCTTTGTGATGGCCACTCCAGTACCTTGACTTTGTTGTGCTTAAGCCATTTTGCCACAACTTTGGAAGTATGCTTGTACCTTCAGGAATTTGGAAATAAATACATCCACAGGTACACCTCCAATTGACTCAAATTATGTCAATTAGCCTATCAGAAGCTTCTAAAGTCATGATGTAATTTTCTGGAATTTTCCAAGCTGTTTAAAGGCACAGTCAACTTAGTGTATGTTAACTTCTGACCCACTGGAATTGTGATACAGTGAATTATATGTGATATAAAATGTCTGTAAACAATTGTTGGAAAAATGACTTGTGTCATGCACAAAGTAGATGTCCTAACTGACTTGCCAAAACTACAGTTTGTTAACAAGAAATTTGTGGAGTGGTTGAAAAACTAGTTTTAATGACTCCAATCAAAGTGTACGTAAACTTCCGACTTCAACTGTATATGTTCTTTTTATAAATGTTTTAAAAATAATAATACAAATGGTTAATACAATTTTCAAAACTAAGGAAAAATAATGTGCTCCTAATGAGTAACTCTCATAGCAACAAGAAAATGCCCTGTAGTTGTCTGATGTAATGAATATGACCCTGCTAGAGTGCTGGGTTGCACCAGCCCTAACAGTCACAACACTTATATCCACACAGACAATGTCATCCCAGCACCCCTCTTTTCCTTTGTTCCCGGCTTAACAAAACTCTGTCATCACTCCGCTTTAGCTCAGACCGTGGACAGCCGTAACCCCATCAGGCCCTGCCTGTCATATGCAAACCTGTGTGTGTGTGTGTGTGTGTGTGTGTGTGTGTGTGTGTGTGTGTGTGTGTGTGTGTGTGTGTGTGTGTGTGTGTGTGTGTGTGTGTGTGTGTGTGTGTGTGTGTGTGTGTGTGTGTGTGTGTGTGTGTGTGTGTGTGTGTGTGTGTGTGTGTGAGTGAGAGGGCAAGAAAAAGTAAAAGAAAGAAATTGGTAATGTGTGGTTGATGCATGCTTAATCTGTGAATGTGCTGTGTTTGAACAGCTGCTTAATGTCAGAACTTCACATTCGGAGAAACAGAGATATAGAGATGAAGGAAGAAAAAAACTGCTGAACGGGACAGACAATCTAAACATTGAAAGGTGTTTCATCATTGATCGACGCAAAAGAATATGCTGGACCTGGCTATGATGTCAGACTCTATTTTAACATACAGAATAAATGTAATACTTATACCTAAGCATATAAAACCACTTCCTGTCTTGTTCAGGCTGGCATAAACTCCCCCTGTGCCTTTTTTGTTGTTCAGGATAAAGATGAGAATTCAAGGGGAGGAGCATCGAATGTGTAACAACAAGCAACTCTCCCCTTTCCTACCCAATGTATACCTCCCTCCTCTACCTCCTATCCCCGCCTTGTGCTACAGTTGCTTGCCAGAGCAAAGCCCTAATTGCCAACATGACATCCTTCCTCCATAATACAAACAGAAGCCATGCTGCCTCCATAATACAAAACAGAAGCCATGCTGCCTCCATAATACAAACAGAAGCCATGCTGCCTCCATAATACAAAACAGAAGCCATGCTGCCTCCATAATACAAACAGAAGCCATGCTGCCTCCATAATACAAAACAGAAGCCATGCTGCCTCCATAATACAAACAGAAGCCATGCTGCCTCCATAATACAAAACAGAAGCCATGCTGCCTCCATAATACAAACAGAAGCCATGCTGCCTCCATAATACAAAACAGAAGCCATGCTGCCTCCATAATACAAACAGAAGCCATGCTGCCTCCATAATACAAACAGAAGCCATGCTGCCTCCATAATACAAACAGAGGCCATGCTGCCTCCATAATACAAACAAAGGCCATGCTGCCTCCATAATACAAACAGAAGCCATGCTGCCTCCATATTACAAACAGAAGCCATGCTGCCTCCATAATACAAACAAGGGCCATGCTGCCTCCATAATACAAACAGAAGCCATGCTGCCTCCATATTACAAACAGGGGCCATGCTGCCTCCATAATACAAACAAGGGCCATGCTGCCTCCATAATACAAACAGAAGCCATGCTGCCTCCATAATACAAACAAGGGCCATGCTGCCTCCATAATACAAACAGAAGCCATGCTGCCTCCATAATACAAACAGGGGCCATGCTGCCTCCATAATACAAACAGGGCCATGCTGCCTCCATAATACAAACAGAAGCCATGCTGCCTCCATAATACAAACAGAAGCCATGCTGCCTCCATAATACAAACAGAAGCCATGCTGCCTCCATAATACAAACAGGGGCCATGCTGCCTCCATAATACAAACAGAAGCCATGCTGCCTCCATAATACAAACAGGGGCCATGCTGCCTCCATAATACAAACAGAAGCCATGCTGCCTCCATAATACAAACAAGGGCCATGCTGCCTCCATAATACAAACAGAAGCCATGCTGCCTCCATAATACAAACAGAAGCCATGCTGCCTCCATAATACAAACAGAAGCCATGCTGCCTCCATAATACAAACAGGGGCCATGCTGCCTCCATAATACAAACAGGGGCCATGCTGCCTCCATAATACAAACAGGGGCCATGCTGCCTCCATAATACAAACAGGGGCCAGGCTGCCTCCATAATACAAACAGAAGCCATGCTGCCTCCATAATACAAACAGGAACCATGCTGCCTCCATAATACAAACAGGGGCCAGGCTGCCTCCATAATACAAACAGGGGCCATGCTGCCTCCATAATACAAACAGGGGCCATGCTGCCTCCATAATACAAACAGGGGCCATGCTGCCTCCATAATACAAACAGGGGCCATGCTGCCTCCATAATACAAACAGAAGCCATGCTGCCTCCATAATACAAACAGAAGCCATGCTGCCTCCATAATACAAACAGAAGCCATGCTGCCTCCATAATACAAACAGGGGCCATGCTGCCTCCATAATACAAACAGGGGCCATGCTGCCTCCATAATACAAACAGAAGCCATGCTGCCTCCATAATACAAACAGGGGCCATGCTGCCTCCATAATACAAACAGGGGCCATGCTGCCTCCATAATACAAACAGGGGCCATGCTGCCTCCATAATACAAACAGAAGCCATGCTGCCTCCATAATACAAACAGGGGGTGCATTAAGCGTGGCGCGCTCATTTACGAGGAGGACGGCTGAGAAGGTGCCACACATGAATATTTTATTAAATCTAATTGCGAAGGATCACTCCTTTATGGTAAAACCAGAGAGATGGCAAGTCATTAGGAGTGCAGCCGCCTGTACTGTAAAACTCCAATCATTAAGATGCCCTGTGATTTTGCCTGCTTAGACGATACTATAAGAAGACGTGCCGTGCCGTCTGGATGAGTGGCACACATCTCGCAGTGAAGTCTCTTTGGTACAGTATACAACAATACACCAGCCATCTCAGTGATGGAAGAACCACATCGGATGGATCACGCCTGAAATGACACACAGAATTAAAGACGTCTGATCTGAAACTGTCACACAACTGGCCTTTTTTTTTTACAAACCTTTTAACTCATCACTTATGAAGACAGAGCTCCCCAACCATACTACAATCCAACCCCACAGCAGGGAGAAAAGAGTGCTCACATTTCCTTCAAAAAAACCTGTATGTCTTCTCTTCGACAGGAATGTCAGGTCCAATACCCCTGAGTGGGAGGACTAACACTAGGAAAGGGATCATTTAGCTCTGGAATAGAAAGACGGGACACCCTCTGAGATAGGACACAAGCAGCCCACGCCTGAGGTTGTGACTGAGCAGATCAGATTGAGGATCTATTGAGAGGGAGGACTGGCTCGGAAGTCAGCAGTCAGCATCATCGCTGTAGCTGAGGCCCAGCTCAGGCCTGACTTCCATGTGCACTGCACAGCCTCATTACTTTAATTGCTAGATCCGTGACCAGGAAGTTGTGTCCTTTCATCCCTGACTGGAATCCCTGCTGATGTACCCTCAGGAGCATTACGGACCATCCAATAGGAGAACAGGACAGTGAATTGGTAGTGTTAACCTAACGCTGCAGAGAGAGAGAACCCCTGCTGATGTACCCTCAGGAGCATTACGGACCATCCAATAGGAGAACAGGACAGTGAATTGGTAGTGTTAACCTAACGCTGCAGAGAGAGAGAACCCCTGCTGATGTACCCTCAGGAGCATTACGGACCATCCAATAGGAGAACAGGACAGTGAATTGGTAGTGTTAACCTAACGCTGCAGAGAGAGAGAACCCCTGCTGATGTACCCTCAGGAGCATTACGGACCATCCAATAGGAGAACAGGACAGTGAATTGGTAGTGTTAACCTAACGCTGCAGAGAGAGAGAACCCCTGCTGATGTACCCTCAGGAGCATTACGGACCATCCAATAGGAGGACAGGACAGTGAATTGGTATTGTTAACCTAACGCTGCAGAGAGAGAGAACCCCTGCTGATGTATCCTCAGGAGCATTACGGACCATCCAATAGGAGAACAGGACAGTGAATTGGTAGTGTTAACCTAACGCTGCAGAGAGAGAGAACCCCTGCATGGTGAACAAAGGATGTCTCCAAACCAACCAGGACAGATTCCAAAACAAGAGAGTGGATCGGAAACAACAGACGAGGACAGGAGGCGCTGGCTGGGGCCTGTCTGGCTGGGGGATGAGGATGGAAGAAGCAGGATGGAGAATGGGTGCTGTCACCAAGACTAATCTCTTCACCCTGTTGGTTGTGTTTGTCACCTGGGAGGTGTCTGGGTGACATTTGGCAGTGACAGCACTGGGAACAGCTACGGCTCAGAGGAGCCTGGGCCCCAGTCAGAACCTATTAGAGGACCAAATTTACCTCTCCAGATGTCTCTTTAGCCACGTCATAGTCACAGCCCTACAAACTAGAAACACTGCCCAAAAGCTGATCATCAAGGGAATTCAAGTACACAGTGTTTTTTGTTGTCCCGGTAACTGTCATGTAAATGGACAGATTTGTCTGGGTGGTGAGGTTTCACATCCACACTACTCATGCCGGGTTATTGGTTCAGCTAATGATTAGAAAGCAACACTAATGCAATTCCGGCGATGGCATTATTTGACATCTTTCAGTTGCTATACAGATGTCGGATCTCAATTTGATCATCCTGTTGCTTTCCTGCATTGCAAGACATTTAAAACTTGTAGTGTATTTGAGGTTTTAAAAGGCTTCGGAAGTTTGTAATTTCCTCTTTGAAATTTCAGTCTTGATTTTCCTTTATGAAAAATGTATCAACCCCTTCCAAAAACTGACCATTAATTATAATCCACATAATTGTTCACATTTCCTGTTGCTGCAGGATTATTTTCCTGCTGTAGAAAACTGCCAGCAGAGGTCTTAAAGCGTACTGATCTAGTTCAGATGAGGACTAACAGAAGACGACTAACTGAAGAGGACTAACACAAGAGGACTAACAGAAGAGGGCTAACAGAAGAGGACTAACAGAAGAGGACTAACAGAAGAGGGCTAACAGAAGAGGACTAACAGAAGAGGACTAACAGAAGAGGACTAACTGAAGAGGACTAACAGAAGAGGACTAACAGAAGAGGACTAACAGAAGAGGACTAACAGAAGAGAGGGACTGCAGACATCCAGAGACGAATCTCCAAAGAACAGTACTATTACTTCTACATGGAACAGTACTATTACTTCTACATGGAAGAGTAGATCTCTATTACTTCTACATGGAAGAGTAGATCTCTATTACTTCTACATGGAAGAGTAGATCTCTATTACTTCTACATTGAACAGTAGATCTCTATTACTTCTATATGGAACAGTACTATGACTACATGGAACAGTAGATCTCTATTACTTCTACATGGAACAGTAGATCTATATTACTTCTACATGGAACAGTAGATCTATATTACTTCTACATGGAACAGTAGATCTATATTACTTCTACATGGAACAGTAGATCTATATTACTTCTACATGGAACAGTAGATCTATATTACTTCTATATGGAACAGTAGATCTATATTACTTCTACATGGAACAGTAGATCTATATTACTTCTACATGGAACAGTAGATCTATATTACTTCTACATGGAACAGTAGATCTATATTACTTCTACATGGAACAGTAGATCTATATTACTTCTATATGGAACAGTAGATCTATATTACTTCTACATGGAACAGTAGATCTCTATTACTTCTACATGGAACAGTAGATCTCTATTACTTCTACATGGAACAGTAGATCTCTATTACTTCTACATGGAACAGTAGATCTCTATTACTTCTACATGGAACAGTAGATCTCTATTACTTCTACATGGAACAGTAGATCTCTATTACTTCTATATGGAACAGTAGATCTCTATTACTTCTACATGGAACAGTAGATCTCTATTACTTCTATATGGAACAGTAGATCTCTATTACTTCTACATGGAACAATAGATCTCTATTACTTCTATATGGAACAGTATATCTCTATTACTTCTACATGGAACAGCACTATGACTTCTTCATGGAACAGTAGATCTCTATGACTTATTAGTGACGATGTGCCAACTTTTGTCTGTAGTGTCCGAACCATTTGGGCTACAAACTAATATGACCCCACTATGGAAAGATGAGACTCTCACAAACACGATGGTGTTCCGTTTCACTCCAAAAGGTTTTCACCCTGAAGGTATTTTTTATGCCAACAAAATAAGGGGTTAAATATGTTTTCAAAGAACAAAAATATTTCCTGAGCTTTCTTATATGTCCTAGATATAGGACATACACTTTAAATCTTTATTCCTGATGATACATTTTTGGACTGTCTGTTTTGCCATTTGTGAATATGTTACTGAATGCGTTTCTATGGGATATAGTAGTAAAAGACTAATTCAATATTTAATCAAATAATACCGACAGGGGTCCTAAAATTAAAAATCAAATATATAAATGATCAATGATATGACCATCTTACAACAAGTCCTGGTTGTATAGATCTGACTGGAACACTCGCTGACGGACAAAAGGAGGTCATAACACCTTAACCCACCGATCCGTTATTGATTGTTCCATGTGTGTGTGACCTTTTGCCCTGGGCACCACACCACACCAATCAAGCCCACATATCCATGTTAAGGGATGGCCCATAGATGTGTGTGCAAATGTTGTGATCCGGCTCAAACATGTTCAGTCAAAATATATACAGGCCTCGCTTAGAGACCACCGTATGCTCACTTTATGACTCATAATAGTGATAACACACACACACACACACCACTAATAGTTGCGCTGAACCTTATTCCCATTCATTATAACTGGGGCTGTTGTTTCGGTAGCCTGCAGTGACATACCTCATTACTGACCTTGGTAAATCCTAGCTGTTTAGGCTAAAGGCGATGTGGCCCCACATAATGTCACGGGGGTACTCTGTATTCACTCATGAAAAAAAATGTGAGTATGGTTACAGGGAGAGACATATACAATAACCCATGTCAGTAACCTTGAAATACACACACACTGCCAGGCACACAAACAACCAGCACAATGTGACTCTTAAGCAGCCATTTGTATCCCTCAACATTGGTCAGTGCAGTGCAACCCCATAGTACTAACTTCACCAGGCAACACTCTCTCTATCGCCACTGTTCCAGTCAGCAGCTTTAGGGAGGCGTAGGTGTTCTGAAGCTGTCGAAGCGGGCTCTCTGTTCTGAAGATTTCTGTGCTTCTGACACAGTGATGAGTTTTGTTTGTACAGTTAGACGTCTTGGCATTTACAAGCAGGCAGGCAGGCAGGGTCCATGCATCTCATGAAGTGTATTAAATAACAGGGTGAGTGAGTGAGTGAGTGAGTGAGTGAGTGAGTGAGTGAGTGAGTGAGTGAGTGAGTGAGTGAGTGAGTGAGTGAGTGAGTGAGTGAGTGAGTGCGGAGGCTGAGACTGGAGCGAGAGGGGTTGGGACAGGGTGAGTGAGTGAGTGAGTGAACGGCAGGTAGGCAGGCAGGCTACACAACGAGAGGGGTGGAGGAGGTGTAGCTTTGTTGTGATTTAGTCAAGCAGGACATACAGTAGGGTGCAAACACACGACTCAATAATTCCATAGCTCTCCTCGTGACACACAGCAGGGGTGGCAGGGTAGCCTAGTGGTTAGAGTGTTGGACTAGTAACCGGAAGGTTGCAAGTTCAAATCCCCGAGCTGACAAGGTACAAATCTGTCGTTCTGCCCCTGAACAGGCAGTTAACCCACTGTTCCTAGGCCGTCATTGAAAATAAGAATTTGTTCTTAACTGACTTGCCTGGTTAAATAAGGGGTAAAATAAAAAAATAAAAAACACATTTCAAGTATATGATCAAAACTCATGTTTAAACAAAGGTATAAAACTGTACATCCATGCTTAACACCTTGACCTTGGTTATTTGCCCTGTGAATGTGTAAACATGAGAGAGTGTATGTTATTGTTTGTGAGTGTATAGCAAGGAGACAGCAGTCATTGGGGCCAGTCAGCCCATCTGTCCCTGTATAAGAAGTGAGGAGGGGGCTGTGGCTGCATAGAAACTTAACACGGCTCCCTCCCTAGGCCACCAGCACCCTGGTTAATATAATGGGCTGGCCGCCTGGTGACGTATTATCTCTCTTGCACCTCTTTGAACAAATCCCCTCTTTTTCCCAAAGCAAGCCTGTCTCCTCCCCAATGTCCAAAGGTGTTTGGTGAAGTAAATCTGCCTAAATCCCTCACAGCTTGGGCTGGCAAAGGGAGAGATGGTGTTGAATGAAGGTGAATAAAGATAATCTCCTGTTCTTAACAAAAAAAAGAGTTCTGGGGGTGGTGGGAAGGAACAGAGAAATTAGGAATTCATATCACATGGTGATAAAGTTGCAGCATCCCACCCCATTTCTCTCTCTTTCTCTCTTCCCCTTTCTCTCTCTCTCTCTCTCTCTCTCTCTCTCACTCCTTCTCTCTCTCTCTCTCGCTCTCTCTCTCTCTTTCTGTCTCTTTCTGTCTCTTTCTGCCTCTGTAGATGCGTGATTCCTGACCTCTTAAGCAGGAGAAAAGAGGAGAGATCTACCACAATGTCTCTCTGGACAGCACTGCAAGACACGTGTTTTGCCTCTGACTTGGGCTTTACGGAAGCTCAAATTGCATGCACTGTATTTGAAATGAACAGATATAGGCATAACACACTTTAGGAAAGTAGTTTGTTGTGAGGGGTTGAGGGATGGATGGGGCGGAGTGTGTAACGTTATACAACACACGATGTGACTAGCACATCCAATCCAGAAGGGAAAACAAAAACTAATCACACCTGCCCCCAACTCTGTCATGCTGATTAAAATGGAATATGAAAAGTCTCAAGCACTCGCAAGATTTATTTCAGAGCCATTAAACAATCTGTTGCATTCCCTCCCTCAATCGCCCCACCAACCCTGCTCTCTCTATCCACACCCCTCACCTCACCCTCTATTTCCCTCTCTATCCTCTCTCTCCCTTTCTCACTGCTTACCATTTACCCCTCTCTCTCTCCCTACACCACTAATCCCCTCTCTCTCTCTCTCTCTCTCTCTCTCTCTCTCTCTCTCTCTCTCTCTCTCTCTCTCTCTCTCTCTCTCTCTCTCTCTCCCTACACCACTAATCCCTCTCTCTCTCTGTCTCCCCACACCACTCATCCCTCTCTCTCTGTCTCCCCACACCACTCATCCCTCTCTCTCTGTGTCCCAAAACCACTCATCCCTCTCTCTCTGTCTCCCCACACCACTCATCCCTCTCTCTCTGTCTCCCCACACCACTCATCCCTCTCTCTCTGTCTCCCAAAACCACTCATCCCTCTCTCTCTGTCTCCCCACACCACTCATCCCTCTCTCTCTGTCTCCCAAAACCACTAATCCATCTCTCTCTCTGTCTCCCTATACCACTCATCCCTCTCTCTGCATCTCCCTACACCACTCATCCCTCTCGCTGTCTCCCCACTCTACTCATCCATCTCTCTCTCTCTCTGTCTCCCTACACCACTCATCCCTCACTCTCTGTCTCCCCACACCACGCATCCCTCTCTCTCTCTCTCTCTCTGTCTCCCAAAACCACTAATCCCTCTCTCTCTCTGTCTCCCTATACCACTCATCCCTCTCTCTCTCTGTCTCCCCACACCACTCATCCCTCTCTCTCTGTCTCCCTAAACCACTCATCCCTCTCTCTCTGTCTCCCCACACCACTCATCCCTCTCTCTCTGTCTCCCAAAACCACTAATCCATCTCTCTCTCTGTCTCCCTATACCACTCATCCCTCTCTCCCCGTCTCCCTACACCACTCATCTCTCACTCTCTGTCTCCCCACACCACTCATCCCTCTCTATCTCTCTCTGTCTCCCAAAACCACTAATCCCTCTCTCTCTCTGTCTCCCTATACCACTCATCCCTCTCTCTGCATCTCCCTACACCACTCATCCCTCTCGCTGTCTCCCCACTCTACTCATCCATCTCTCTCTCTCTCTCTCTCTGTCTCCCTATACCACTCATCCCTCTCTCTCCATCTCCCTACACCACTCATCCCTCACTCTCTGTCTCCCTACACCACTCACCCCTCACTCTCTGTCTCCCTACACCACTCATCCCTCACTCTCTGTCTCCCTACACCACTCATCCCTCTCTCTCTCTATGGCTCCCTACACCACTCATCCCTCTCTCTCTCTCTCTCTCTATGGCTCCCTACACCACTCATCCCTCTCTCTGTCTCCCTACACCACTCATCCCTCTCTCTGACTCCCTACACCACTCATCCCTCTCTCTGTCTCCCTACACCACTCATCCCTCTCTCTGACTCCCTACACCACTCATCCCTCTCTCTGACTCCCTACACCACTCATCCCTCTCTCTGTCTCCCTACACCACTCATCCCTCTCTTTCTCCCTCTCGCTCCTATTATTCAGCTGTGAATAGTCCAGGAATGGCATCCCGTAACCCTATCTGTCCTCCAATAGTGCCCAGCCCTTGGGCGGAGTGGGAAGGAGGCTATATAGGGCACGTAACCAGGGGAGGCCTGACAAACAGTCGAAGACACCTAAGTTATGTCGCTCAGTCACTACCCACTTTCTGTTCCTCTTTTCCATAATCTCTCTTTTTCATTCCCCCTCTCACTCACTCTCACTCAGTCTGCTTTCCATTTTTCTGAGCTCTTTTCATCTCAGGCTTTGGGATGCTGAATGCGAGAGCGGCCTGGCGGCGGTGAAAGGCCTGAATTGTGATTAAGAATGAGGAGAGAGGGAGGAGGAGAGGAGCTCCTTTTCTTTGTTCTGCCCTCTGGGGTGTTTACTGAGGGGGGGGGGGTGGGGGGGGCGTGGAGGAGGGGACAGAGGGGGGGGGGTGCATAAGGCATGGCGGAGCAGATATGAAAGGCATTCAGGTCAGCGCTGATTTGAGCAAGAGTGGTAATCATACCAAAGGCGTTCTGAAGGACCACCGTAGCAGTACCAAAGAGCTCCAGAACAGAAGGTGTGTCTCTCTGTGTGTGTGTGTGTGTGTGTGTGTGTGTGTGTGTGTGTGTGTGTGTGTGTGTGTGTGTGTGTGTGTGTGTGTGTGTGTGTGTGTGTGTGTGTGTGTGTGTGTGTGTGTGTGTGTGTGTGTGTGTGTGTGTGTGTGTGTGTGGATGCGTAGACATGAACACATATGAGTGTGCTCATATTATACCATTAGCCATAGTGAGCTGGCAGACTGTTACACGGAGTGGAACAGGGGAACCCAAGAGCAGACACAGACGAAGAGACTGGGATGAATTAACCAAGGTATTTATTAAATCACAGGGGGAAGATGGAGTGCAGGCCAGGGGAAGCTCGGGTGGGTTGCAGGAAACCAGGTGCGGAGGCTGAGACTGGAGCGAGAGGGGTTGGGACAGGGTAAGCAGGTCTGGAGGGGAATCCAAGGGAGTAGTAGTGTGGGGAAGCAGGATGACGAGACGTGGAACTGGAGACAAGGACCAGAGTCAGAGCGGGCGGAACTGTAGCGGAGAGGAAAACAGGCACAATAGGATAACAGGATCTAACAGTAACAAACGGCTAGAAGCGTAGGCTGACTGAGCAGAGATTACAATCTGGCGGCGTGGAAGTGGCAGGGCTGAGTATTTGTAGAGGTCTTGATTATGGAACAGATTGCAGCTGGTGGGGATCTGCTCTTACTCCAGCACACCTGTCTCCGCCCACACAATCACACACACACAGAGGGAGAGGGTACTGGGGGAGTGGCGGCAGGTCAAGGAGACACAGGATGAGCAATTGAGGGCATGGCAGGAGCAGATGTAACAGTACCCAATCCCTCTACATGCACCCAACCAGGCTTATCTGGGTGTGAGGTATATAAATCATGTAAGAGGGAGGAGTCCAGAATGTGATGGCAGGGCACCCAGCAGTGCTTCTTAGGCCCGTATCCTTCCCAGTCCATCAGGTACTGCCAGCCGCGACCCCGACGGCGCACATTCAAAAGTCGCCGGACGGAATAGGCAGGATGGTCATCGAGGAGCCGAGGGGGTGGAGGAGCCGCTGCAGGAGGAGACTGGGGACTGGAGCAGACAGGTTTAATCAGGGATACATGAAAGGTAGGATGGATCCAGATTGAGGCTGGGAGTTTCAGGAGCACAGCAGAGGGGTTAACAACATGGTCAATTTCAAAGGAACCAATGAATCGGGCGGAACGTTTTTTCGATGCCACTTTCAATGGCAGGTCCTTCGATGAGAGCCATACCTTTTGACCTGGAGTGTAGACTGGAGCTGAGGCCCAGCAACGGTTGGCTTGGGACTGGGTCCTGTGAGAGGCACGAAGAAGGGCAGCCCGGGCCTTCCTCCAGGTACAGTAACAAAGGTGCAGATGGCCCTGGACAGAAGGAACCGCAACCTCTTGGGCGGGGAACAAGGGGGATTGGTAACCCAGAGCACACTCGAAGCGTGACATATCTGACGAGACGTTGGTGAGGGAGTTGTGGGCATTTTTCAACCCAGGGTAGCTGAGCGCTCCAGGAGGAAGGGTTAGCAGAAGTCATGCAGCGTAGGGCAGTCTCCATCTCTTGGTTGGCCCAGTCGGTCTTCCCGTTGGTCTGGGGATGATATCCAGAAAAAAATTGACATTGATACCAAGAGCTGAACAGAAGGATCTCCATACCTGGGAGGTAAACTGGGGTCCTCTATTGGAAACGATGTCAGTGGGAATTTGCATGCAGACAAAACACATGGGATACTAACAGGTCCGCAGGGTCCCTGGAGGACAGGAGCTTGGAGAGGGGAATGAAGTGAGACATTTTGGAAAACCTGTCAATAATGGCGAGGATGACAGAGTTACCGTTAGATGGGGGAAGGCCGGTGACGATGTCCAGAGCTATGTGTGACCAGGGGTGACTCGGTATGGGAAGAGGGCGAAGCAGACTCGAAGTGGGTTTAGTGGAGGTTTTGTTCCGGCACAAACCGAACAGGCTGAGACAAACTCCCAGACATCTCTCTCCATGGTGGGCCACCAAAAGCGTTGACGCAGGAAGGCAAGGGTCCAGTTCATACCAGGGAGACAGGTGAGGTGGGTAGAATGGCCCCACTGAAGAACATCAGAGCGAACACAATCTGGAACAAACCGTGCATTACAGGGATCATTCACTGGGTCAGGCTGGTTCTGCTGAGCCTGGCGGATACTGGACTCGATCTCCCAGGCGACAGTGGCAACGATGCAGGTGGATAGCACAATGGCTCCTGGCTCTGTACCTGTGTTGTCGGTGGTGAACTGGTGAGAGAGGGCATCAAGCTTGGTATTCTTCAAACCGGGGCTATAAGTGAATGTGAAATTGAATCTACCGAAGAACAAAGCCCAGTTGGCTTTCCCGGAGTTCAGACCTTAGGCGGTCTGTATATAGGACAGGTTTTTATGGTCAGTCCACACGATAAAGGGGGGTACAGAGCCCTCCAGCCAGTGACGCCATTCTTCATGAGCCAGCTTAACTGCCAGGAGTTCCTGGGTTCCGATGTCAAAATTCCTCTCTGCAGGTGAGAGCTTTACAGGAAAAGAATGCACATGGGTGGACCTTCTGATCAGAGGGGGAACGTTGAGACAGAACAGCACCTACCCCGCTGTCAGAGGTGTCCAGCTCCACAATGAACTGGAGTTCTGGATCGGGCTGAGTAAGGCCCGGAGCGGAGGTGAAGCAAAGCTTGAGTTCCAGAAATCCTGCCTCTGCCTCAGGAGTCCAGTGGAATGGAGTGGAGGTGGAGGTGAGAGTGGTGAGAGGTGCTGCCAGATGGCTGTAGTTGTGGAGGAAACGTCTGTAAAAATGTGCAAACCCCAGGAAATGCTGAAGCTGCTTCAGGTTGTTGGGCTCAGGCCAATCTTTGACTGCCATGACCTTGGCGGGGTCCATACTTAACTGTCCCTGTGCAATATTATAACCCAGGAAAGACACTGAGGCAGCATGGAACTCACATTTTTCAGCTTTAACAAAAAGCTTATTCTCCAACAGCCATTAAGAACTTGGCCAACGTGTTGCTGGTGAGCCTCAGGGTTCTTGGAAAAAATCAGGATGTCATCTAAATAGACAAAAACAAAGCGTCCAATCACATTCCTCAGCACATCATTGACTAACTTCTGGAAAAGAGCAGGGGCATTAGTAAGACCAAAAGGCATGACCAAATAATCATAGTGACCAAGTGGTGTGTTGAATGCAGTCTTCCACTCGTCCCCCTCTCTTATGAGAACAAGGTGGTAGGCATTCCAGAGGTCGAATTTGGTAAACACAGTGGCACCATGGAGGGGGGCAAAATCAGAGCTGATGAGTGGCAAAGGGTACTTGTTCTTTACTGTAAAATGATTCAGCCCACGAAAGTGTATGCACGGCCTCAGTGACCCATCCTTCTTCACAAAGAAAAACCAAGCACCCAACGGGGAGGAAGATGGCTTGATATGTACTGCAGCCAGAGAATCCTGGGATGTACCTCTCCACAGCCTTTTGATCGGGGCGGGAGAGGTTAAAAACTGGCTACTGGGGAGAGGAGCTCCAGGCTGAAGGTCAGTGGCGCAGTCGTACGGCCAATGAGGCGGCAGCGACAGGGTGTGATACTTGCTGAAAACAGGAGCTAGATCGTGATACTCGGGAGGAACTGATGACAGGTCCGGAGGTTCTAGAATGACCTGGGGCACAGACAAGGCAGAGGGGATGGCAGAATGTAGACAATTAGAGTGACAAAATGAACTCCAAGTGGTTACCTTTCAGGCGGTCCCGTCAGTCTGTGGGTTGTGTAGCTTTAATCATGGATGGCCAAGAACCAGGGGAGAGTAAGGACAGTTGATTATGTGGAAACGGATATTTTCCTCGTGATTTCCAGAGAGACGCAGGATGACAGGGACGGTTCTCACAGACACGAGCAAGGAGCTTTCCATTGAGAGCGTTAGCATCGAGGGGTGAATCGAGTGGGACAGTGTCCAGACCCAACTAGGTAACGACCCCTCAGTCCAGGAAGCTCTCGTCGGTGCCCGAATTGATGAGAACAGACAGAGGAAAAGCTTGGCTCTGCCACACAAGGTTGCCTTCAATCAGAGATCTGGGGGAAGATGGGCAGGCGATTCGGCTAAACAGTTTATCCCCCACTACTGCCGAGCCCCCTATTTTGCTGGATGGGAACAAGTGGAGACAAAGTGACCAACCTGGCCACCGTATAGGCAGCTCCTAGCGCTGATTCGTTGTTGCCTCTCCTCTAGAGAGAGACGGGCCCTGCCGAGCTGCATGTGTTCAGGATCTGGAATAGCCTTGGGATGGGATGCATTCAGAGAAGGAGGACAAGGCACTGAAACAGATGTTATGGTGCATGCAATCCTACCTACCCTCTCCCTCCGATGCTCACGGAGATGATGGTTTGGTGGAGAGTATCAGAGTCTGCTGGGTTCCTCTCTTTGGCAAGATCGTATTGTTACGCAGAGTGGAACAGGGGAACCCAAGAGCAGACTCAGACGAGGAGAATGGGATTGAAGTAACCAAGGTATTTATTAAAACACAGGGGGAAGATGGAGTGCAGGCCAGGGGAAGCTCGGGTGGGTTGCAGGAAACCAGGTGCATAGGCTGAGACTGGAGCGAGGGGGGTTGGGACAGGGTAAGCAGGCCTGGAGGGGAATCCAAGGGAGTAGTAGTGTGGGGAAGCAGGATGACTAGACGTGGAACTGGAGACAAGGACCAGAGTCAGAGCGGGCGGAACTGTAGCGGAGAGGAAAACAGGCACAACAGGATAACAGGATCTAACAGTAACAAACGGCTAGAAGCGTAGACTGACTGAGCAGAGATTACAATCTGGCAGCATGGAAGTGGCAGGGCTGAGTATTTGTAGAGGTCTTGATTATGGAACAGGTTGCAGCTGGTGGGGATCTGCTCTTACTCCAGCACACCTGCCTCCGCCCACACTATCACACACACAGTGAAGGAGACGGAGAGAGCAGCAGGTCAAGGAGACACAGGATGAGCAGTAGAGGGCGTTTCAGGAGCAGATGTAACACAGACACATGTCTCCAGCAGCAAGGACAATGGCATGTTTGTGAGAAATGTAGCATGAATGGTACAACAGGCATCCTGACACTGCTCACTGCTGATGATAGGAGCAGGGAAATGAAACTCACTTCCATTGAAACCCCATTGTCTTGAGACAGTTATGGACCCACTAGCATACTGGCCATGACAGCAATGCCTTCATTTGAATGTTGTGATAATCCTGAGATGAACCCATGTATTAAATGTCTTATAACTCTGACTATATAAGTGTTGCAAGACAATAACATGTCCAGTTTATTAGGTGATTGATCAGTCTTATTTATATTTACCTCACACACTTTAATACACCAATTGTGGTTTGAAAGCTGAAATAGTGTAACAAAAAAATAAATATATATATATAAAATGAAAGAAAGAGTATTTTAAGGCGAGGCTAATGGAGCGCTTTTGACAGCTGCGTTCACACAACTGAACGACCCCTCACAGCTGGATGTGACGTTTCGCACCGGGGAGGGGGCTGCGAACTGCAACAAAGTTGTGCAGACTGAGCATATCGAGTTGCACAGGGCCTAATGTGACCTCCGATTGGGACTAGGCAGTCACGGAGTTAAGATGAGGTGAGGTGGGGGGAAAAATAAGTATAGGCCGAACCACAAGATACTGTAGGCCTGTATGCAACAGGCCATACGGACAATTTGTAGGCCTACTCTAAGAGTTCATTTACATAATAAATCGCATATTTCGAAGATGAGAATTATGGAAAAAGAAAATTAACACAGACATCAACAGTTCTGGTTCTGTATTACCTTGCGATAATAAAATGCATATGGTCCTCCAGACCGTATACAGCAGATATCCCTCTGGGAATACTGCATCGGAGTGAAAGTTGTCCACAGGCAAAAAAGATCTTCAGACTCGCAAAAGTTCTAGTTCACAAGCAAAGGTATTTCGTAGTAGACTTTCAGTCTGAATGACTATATCCATTCTGAATACACATATTTACACCAGACCAAAACTGTTTTTTCTGTTGTTGCCTTAACCCTACCATTAATGTATTGCATCAACAGTATGCCTAGAGGCATATTCAGGCAAATACAAGCGAAAAATAACAAATTGCATATTAAAATATAGACCTATAAGGCTATGAAATTCTCCCGCAGGGAAGAAGCAATTCGTTTAAATGGGGAATGGAAACAAACATTTCCACATTAAAATGATCAATAATAAAAATGCACACCTGGGAGAAACAACAGAAGCAGTAGTCCTCCATTATAGCCTCTGACAAAACAATATTGTCAACATTCTTTTTCTCTTAATTTTTGCCCACATTGACATTGGCTGAATGTTCTTAAAAAATTTAACAAAACCATTGCAATTCGAAAAATCACTTCTCATCTTGGTTTTTACAAAGACCGATGTGCGGTTAAACTTCAGTTGCAATAGTTCAGTATTATCTTTGTTGATCAGAAACGTGCTTGACAGTAGTAAACATCTTGAACAACATACTGAGTTCACTGAATCAATAAACAAATAAAAACTAGTAAACAAAATAAGTCGACTGAAAATGTGTGATATAAAAAACTATATAATTTAAATGTAAAGATTGTTTAAAAAATACATGTTTAGCTACAATAGTGCTATACAACAAAATACAAATTAAACAAACTACTGTGACACCAGTTTTACATCAAACATGTAATACCATGGGATATTAAAGTAACAAGAGAAAACAAGTCAGTTCAACATTTACATGAATTAAATATAACTTTGCATAACACACACATGGATGAGGCGTCAAAAGGGATGCCCCCTCGCAAAATCCCTATCACTCCCAACACAACTCCTACACAAAACTCAGGAGTTTTCTATATCCTCGAAACGTTGTAGGTTAACACATAACTCAAGTAACGTTTCAGAAATTTGGTCAGTCTTTGAGCTTGCCTATACGAGGTGTGTTGTGTTTAGTGCTGTAGCCTTTGTGCAGCACCAGACCCGAACAAAAATTGACACATTCAGAAACGGTGTCCTATTGTCATGGCCATTTTAAGACCTTTAATTAACTCCGAGTTGACAGACTATATATAATATCTAAGACGTGGTAAAGGTCTTTAAAGGCACCAAGTCACTTGTGAATGGCAATTATAGCACAACACAATACCCACAACACAACACAATTCACACGACAATGAAACTGTGTTGAACAATCGTGAGATAAAGCACATTTACGTCATAATCACACAAAAGTTAACAGCGCAGTTCAGTTTCTACCTAATCCACAGGTTTCTCCGATTTATCCAATTCATAGGAGACGCGCTATAGGCCTACCCAAATAACGGTTTTCCTGCCTGTTAGAAAGTAGCACGATCTCGCTGAACCGCATTCGAGCCTCATTCTGACATCCCTTTCCTACACAGTCAGCTCGAGACATTGATAGTTAACTTTAACGCTCATAATCTCATTCAAAATAAACATGAAAATGCTTTACATAGTGATTAAGTTCAAAACTACAACAAAATGTAGTGTACTTTTACGCAACCACCCCATTCTCAGTGCCTACACTGAATATAAACTATAATCGAACTGTGAAAGGCGACAAGGCGCGGGAGGTCCCGCAAATGACTGCTGGTAAAACTTACAAATGTTCCCAAACATTCATTTTATTTAACTTAAAACATGTTCTTACCGTTCTTTCTCTGTGGGTTTGATTGTTTTCGCCTCTTACACCGGGGACCCTCCGCCATGATCTCCTGCTTCATTGATAAGAGTTTAGTCTAGGTCAGATGGCTTACAGTCCGCATGGGCTCGGCTCCTTCAGTCAGCAGCACAGGCAGGCTCCGGTTGATATCTAATAACCAAACAAAACGGCGACAAATGTTGGGACAATATGACTGTATGGATCCCGTTCAACCACAGGGGCCCGAAATAAAACGTTTTAATTCACTCTAAACTCTTCAATGAAACTCCATATGGGTTAAAGTCCAGGAGAGGGAGTTTGAGCAAGACCGTACTGCGTCCGCCGTCGCCTGGTCTTTTGATGTGTCTCCTAATCGGGCAGATTGTCAATGAATCGGAGCAGAAGGAGGAGGAGGACGGACAGGCAGACACATTCAATAGCTTACAAGGATGACTGAAATAAAGCAAGGCATACACTTCCAAAAATGTCGATTATTGTATGAAACCTCAAATTAAATGGTGGATGTTTCTGTGCAAGTTTCTAATTGAATTTATACATCAACTTCTGAGACTTGTTGATGTCTTTGATAATGAAGGTTTGTTATGGCTGTCCCTTCTGTCAGTCTTAGGCAACTTTGCTGTCATCACCAAATGTATCACACTCGAGAAACATTGATTCAGTTTTAATCTATAACGACATATATTAATAGCCCACAGCCTACAATCTGAAATCCTTTGTATCATCTGCCTCAATCAAGTTAAGCAAAGTGTTCGATTCAACTAAATAGCCTCATCTCATATCATGTCAGTCATTTCGAGTTTGTTTTCAATTTTTCCAAACTGTGTTTATGAGTGTATCTGCGAAAGACCTAATCATTTTTTAAATAGATTATACACATGATGTTGGGATGTTGGACACATTCATCAAGAAAAAAACGTGCCAAATGTTGCAATATGTGGGGAAATAGACTAACTTCCCCTTTCTAATAAGGATATGTTCAAATGTATTTAATCTACCATTTAAACTGATTGGTAAAAATAAAAGCAGCACCAGACCCGATTGAAATGTTTTTTAAATGTAGGGACGTGGTGTCAGTGAAGTTTGTATTAAAAGGGTAGCGAACCGTAACAGAAGAAAACAAACACAAAAACACCCATAAACATTTACACGACAACAAACGGAAAAGCTCAATATTATATACTTTAGAGGAAAGTCCATTGAAATAGAATGATAGAAGCCCAGCCCAAACGAGGGTCTTCTAGTTTAGAGACTTACATTTGGAAATGTTTGCCACTTCATCACATTGCATGTTTTTTTTCACAAGGCTTTGGCATTTGCACCAGCAGTGAACACACACATAGCCGACAACACACACAACAGTCCGGATGTTAGTGGTCACTGCCCAAACCCCAGCTACACATAATGAGCTGTCCACAAATTTGGAATGTAGATTTAAAACACAGTGTATGTTGATCTATCTAATAGAAGGCTATGCGTAAAATTAGCAAATACAATGGATGGCAAACCAACGCGAATAGCCTACGCCCGTTTCTACTCGGACAGCTCAAAGGGAATAGGAATGGATAACATCGAATACAATTTGATTTCCCGGAAAGGATACAGGGAATATAGGAGAGCATCCGATCACAGGTAGGCCTATATAACGGTCTATCCACTTCTGCAGCAGCGCGCACCTTTCTCACCTGAGCAGGTAGGCTGTCCAACTTTGATAATTGCGCAACGGCGCACGGATACCTGAATGGCAAATCTACCTCAATCGCAAAGCTATTGAAGTTTCATTCAAATAAACTGATGTAAAAAGCAATATGTTAAAATACACGTACCGGTGTCAGTGTGATCCTCTAAACAGCTGGTTGGAAGACAGAACGTCACAGAGAGATGATAAAGGGGTGCGTTGTGGATCCAAAGCAAATAACTGGTAATAAGCCTTGAAAATAGCTTGATGATGAGGGACCGTTATTCCTGATGGGCAGGTTAGGACTGGTCTCTTTCAGCCACTTCACGAAACAGACCTGGGAACGCGCACTGACGGGTTACGCCTCTTCTAATGACATTTTTTCGCTCTTTTTCTTTTCCTGGAATATAGAGGCGCGAGACATCCTTAATACGCCACCTATCTTCACGCGCAGGGATAATTGAGGAGTATGTGCGCGCGTTGTTGTGGAGCGGGAGAACGTGATCAAGTTGTTGTCTCCCATGAGATTGTATTTGATCATTTGTAGGCTGTGCTTTGAGTCAAATGTGAGAGGAATTACCCACGCATCAGATTTCCAAATAGCGACTTCATAAAATAAACAAAACAGCAGTGTATTGGAGTGAGAGAGAAGGTATTTATAATGCGGTGACAACTACTCTCCAAACTGGCATATGAAAGGAGCGCCAAGGTACCTGATTGGAGCGCACAGGTAGTTTACCTGCACGCAAATGGCTGTCTTCCGGCATGTATTCAGAGGCACTACAGCGGATACCTCTGCCTTTTTATCTTGACTGAGTGAGTTTATATTCTCATTTAAATTATTCTGTGCCATTCCACACTGTAATTTTTGTATAAAAACGAAAGAGGGAAGATGCAGCATATTTTCAACGGGCTATCACTGGCATTAACGAAACACGCTACGGTAAAGGCGTAAATTATAGTCTGCAAATATGCGTATACATCTGTAGAGTGGATTTTTTAAATAGTGTTAAATGTTTAGCATAGTTCGTTTTCATTTACATCACCACGTGTACAGTAACATAATGTCTATCGGGGGAGTTACACACATGGTTTGTGGTTGTTAAAATATTCTCTGTGTCTATGCATGTTCTACATGGATGAAACGCTCACCAATGAATGGAATATGATCAGTCCACTCATAGCCAACTGGATTAGACTGGAGATCATACCAGACCAGGAGTATGGGAACTGGGTGAAGATGTTATCAGGTAATTTTGAGCTCTACGGCAATCTTTTAAAGTTGTTAACAATAATAACGTTGTAACGTTATTATTATTATCGAATGTCATAAGAATGTATATATTGTAGCCTACTTTTCATGTATTTATTCATATGGAATTGGGGAGCACTTTTTCCAAGGCCTCACTATATCACAATAATTACATGGATGCTAAAAGTAAAGTATCTAATATGTCTGTAAATAAGCCCTGTAATATGAACCACGACAGGGATACGTGTTAAATAATCACAAGGGTTATCTGGAAGTGCACAGAGGACACGTGTTTAAAGTAAATCTCTCTTTTTGGTGTCTCTGTTGGTTCGTAAAATTACATCACATTTGATTAGACTTCGATGCCCGAGTGCGGTTCTTTATGATCAAGACATCTTTACGACATCTACTGTCAGTAGAGCATCCTCTCGTCTCTTCTAGAAGAACAACATTTTAAGAACATTTGTCCTGACACCGAGTTTGACCAAGTATATATACATATATCATAGTTCCGTAATTGCCTAAATCTTCCAATTAGCTTTTGATCATGAAAAATGGCATATACTGCCATTATCTAAATGACATTCCCACCCACTGGGGACACACTGAAATGACGTTGAACCAATGTGGAATACAGGTTTAATTGACGTCTCTGCCCACTGGGAAATAACGTGGTTGATTTCGAAAATGGACCAAAAATATTTTTTGAAACCATACTTACCTCAATGTGATTAAAACAGTTGTGTTGAAAAATGTATGTGCAGTTTTCTGAAAAAGTTTGTGAATGAAAGTACATTTATACTGAACGTGTTGTCCCTTTTGGGAAGAAAATAACAAATGGAATAATATTTATTTTAATTTTATAATATTAGATGTATAAAGCTGAATTTCTGTATGTGGCTTATTTAGTGTGGTCCATAGATATATGTGGTAAAACCACCTGTTAAGTTCTAGGAACAACAAAAAGAGAAGTGACAGTGTCAGTCACCTCAAAAACCTGAGGAGAGGGTTGTCATGCCCTGCACACACACACACACACACACACACACACACCACAAAGATAGAAACCTAATGTTGCTCAAGAGGTCTTATTGCAACACAGGAGGGATACGGTTGAGGGAGTAGATTAGAGTCAAATAGACAACTTTCTACTGCAGTGGGCTAAATCAGGATCACACACAGTGTTTCTTGGTAGTCTTGAAAACATCTACTTCGAAACAAAAGTATACACCTCACAAACATGGTTATGGTCTTAAAAAAGAAGACACATGTATGACATCAGATATAGAGTTGACGTTGTCCACATTTTGAGTTTGCATCCCAAAATTAGACTTTATATTCAGTACCAGTCAAAAGTTTGGACACCTACTCATTCAAGGGATTTTCTTTATTTGTACTATTTTTTACATTGTAGAATAATAGTGAAGATATTAAAACTATGACATAACACACATGGAATCATGCAGTAACCAAAAAAGTGTTAAACAAATCAAAATATTTTTGAGATTCTTCAAAGTAGAATTTTGCACACTCTTGGCATTCTCTCAACCAGCTTCCATTCACCTGGAATGCATTTCAATTACAAGTTAATTTGTGGAATTTCTTTCCTTCATAAATGTGTTTGAGCCAATCAGTTTTGTTGTGACAAGGTAGGGGTGGTATACAGAAGATAGCCCTATTTGGTAAAAGACCAACTTCTCCCACTTTAATTATTTTGAACAATGTGGAAAAGAAAGATTTGCTCAACTTATGTTTTCCACTGTTTTGTGGATTATATTTAAATTGCTTGAACTTGTCACCTCAAAATACCAGTCACACATTGAACACCCACAGGGCAGTTCTCTCTGATGTGGTTTAGCATCGGAATGTTGCCCACTGGCATCCAACAAACAACATCTTCAATCAACAACAAAACTAATTTAGTCTGATAGCCTTTTGCCTTTTGCAGTTTGCTATGCAACTATCACCATTACAGTTTATAGAGGGAAAGCCAGCCAGGTCACGGACACCGATGCCTCGCTCCCGGACGAGCTAAACACGCTTCAAGGAAAATAACATTGAGTTGCTGATGTGGGCCCCCTCTGCTCACGAGGACTGTGTGCTCTCATCAAAACAAATCAAATCAAATCACATAAATATACATATGAGATGAATAATGTAGGGTATGTAAACATTATATTAGGTAGCATTGTATAAAGTGGCTAGTGATATATTTTACATAATTTCCCATCAATTCCCATTATTAAAGTGGCTGGAGTTGAGTCAGTGTGTTGGCAGCAGCCACTCAATGTTAGTGGTGGCTGTTTTTAACTTCAGTCTGATGGCCTTGAGATAGAAGCTATTATTATTATATTATTATTATTATTAGAAGCTGTTTTTCAGTCTCTCGGTCCCAGCTTTGATGCACCTGTACTGACCTCGCCTTCTGGATGATAGCGGGGTGAACAGGCAGTGGCTCGGGTGGTTGTTGTCCTTGATGATCTTTATGGCCTTCCTGTAACATCGGGTGGTGTAGGTGTCCTGGAGGGCAGGTAGTTTGCCCCCGGTGATGCGTTGTGCAGACCTCACTACCCTCTGGAGAGCCTTACGGTTGTGGGCGGAGCAGTTGCCGTACCAGGCGGTGATACAGCCCGCCAGGATGGTCTCGATTGTGCATCTGTAGAAGTTTGTGAGTGCTTTTGGTGACAAGCCACATTTCTTCAGCCTCCTGAGGTTGAAGAGGCGCTGCTGCGCCTTCTTCACGATGCTGTCTGTGTGGGTGGACCAATTCAGTTTGTCTGTGATGTGTATGCCGAGGAACTTAAAACTTGCTACCCTCTCCACTACTGTTCCATCGATGTGGATAGGGGGGTGTACCCTCTGCTGTTTCCTGAAGTTCACAATCATCTCCTTAGTTTTGTTGACATTGAGTGTGAGGTTATTTTCCTAACACCACATTCCGAGGGCCCTCACCTCCTCTCTGTAGGCTGTCTCGTCGTTGTTGGTAATCAAGCCTACCACTGTTGTGTCGTCCGCAAAATTGATGATTGAGTTGGAGGCGTGCGTGGCCATGCAGTCATGGGTGAACAGGGAGTACAGGAGAGGGCTCAGAACGCACCCTTGTGGGGCCCCAGTGTTGAGGATCAGCGGGGTGGAGATGTTGTTGCCTACCTTCACCACCTGGGGGCGGCCCGTCATGAAGTCCAGTACCCAGTTGCACAGGGCGGGGTCGAGACCCAGGGTCTCGAGCTTGATGACGAGCTTGGAGGGTACTATGGTGTTAAATGCAGAGCTGTAGTCGATGAACAGCATTCTCATTCGCCATGCCCTACGTGAGAAAGTGATTTAAGCGAGTCAACCCTCGCAAAGTTGCCGGCATCCCAAGTCGTGTCCTCAGAGCATGTGCAGACCAGTTGGATGGAGTGTTTACAGACAGTTTCAATCTCTATGTATCCCAGTCTGTTGTCCCCACTTGCTTCAAGATGTCTACGATTGTTCCTATATCCAAGAAAGCAAAGGTAACTAAAACAAAATGACTATGACCCCCCGTAGCACTCATTTCTGTCATCATGAAGTGCTTTGAGAGGCTAGTTAAGGATCATATGATCTACACCTTACCTGACATGGTTGACTCAGTTGCCATTGCACTGCACACTGCCCTATCCCACCTGCACAAGATAAATAAATACACTACATGACCAAAAGTATCTGGACACCTCCTCGTTGAACATCTCATTCCAAATGGGCATTAATATGGAGTTAGGGCATTTTTCTGGGAAGGCTTTCCGCTAGATGTTGGAACATTTCTGTGGGGAATTGATTCCATTCAGCCACAAGAACATTAGTGAGCTCGGGCACTAATGTTGGCCGATTTTTCCTGGCTCGCAGTCGGCGTTCCAATTTAGCCTATAGGCGTTCGATGGGGTTGAGGTCAGGGCTCTGTGCAGGCCAGTCAAGTTCTTCCACACAGCTCTCGACGAACCACTTCTGTATGGACCTCGCATGGGGGCATTGTCATGCTAAAACAAGAAAGGGCCTTCCCCAAACTATTGCCACAAAGTTGGAAGCACATAATTGTCTAGAATGTCACTGAATCGTCTAGAATGTCATTAATATTTCCCTTCACTGGAACTTGGTGGCCAAGCCCAAACCATAAAAAAATGCCCCAGTCCATTATTCTTCCTTCACCAATTTTGCCAGTTGGCACTATGTATTCGGGCAGGTTATTGATTTTTATGCACTACTCGCTTCAGCACTCAGCGGTCCCGTTCTGTGAGCTTGTGTGGCCTACTTTTTCACGGCTGAACACGGCTGTTGCACCTAGATGTTTCCACTTTACAATAACAGCACTACCAGTTGACCGGAGCAGCTTTAGCAGGGCATACATTTGACAAACTGACTTGTTGGAAAGATGGCATCCTATGAAAGTCACTGAGCTCTTCAGTAAGGCCATTATACTGCCAATGTTTTGTTTGTCTATGGAGATTACATGGCTGTGTGCTCAATTTTATACACCTGTCAGCAATGAGTGTGGCTGAAATAGCCAAATCCACTAATTTGAAAGGGTGTTCACATACTGTTGTATTACAGTGTAATAAAGCAGCTCAGCCTTCAACACCATAGTGCCCCCCAAGCTCATCACTAAGTTCAGGGCCCTGGATCTGAAACCCTTCTTGTAAAACTGGGTCCTGGACATCCTGACGGAATGACCCCAAATGGTGGAGGTAGGCAACAACACCTCCGCAATGCTGATCATCAACATGGGGGCCCCACAGGGGTGCATGCTCAGCCCCCTCCTGTACTCCCTGTTTACCCATGACTGTGTGGCCACGCACATCTCCAACTCTATCATCAAATTTGCTGACGACACAAAAGTGGATATTACTTGTCAGATATTGCTGCACTGTCGGAAACTAGAAGAACAAGCATTTCTCTACACTCGCAATAACATCTGCTAACCATGTGTATGTCACCAATAACATTTGATTTGATTTGATTTGGTAGGCATGATTACCAACAACGACGAGACAGCCTACAGAAAGGAGGTGAGAGCCCTGGCAGAGTGGAGGTAGGGCACTCTAATGTCAACAAAACAAAGAAACTGATCGTGGTCTATAGGAGACATCCACATCGATGGGGCAGCAGTGGAGAGGGTCAAAAGCTTCAAGTTCATCTACGTGCACGTCACTGATAGGTGGCTGAATAAATTAGGCTTGGCCCCTAAGACCCTCACAAACTTCTACGGAAGCATAATTCGGAGCATCCTGTCGGCTGTATCACCGCTTGGTACTTTAATTGCACCGCCTGCAAATGCAGGGCTCTCCAGTGGGTGGTGTGGTCAGCCCAACACATCACCAGGGCACACTGCCTGCCCTCCAGGACATCTACAGCACCCGTGTCACAGGAAGGCCAAGATGATCATCAAGGACCTCAGCCAACAGACCCACGGCCTGTTCACCCCGCTACCATATTGAACGCAGAGACAGTACAGGTGCATCAAGGCAAATCTCCAGGCCATCAGACTGAATCCTAGTTACTGTTCTAGCCAGCTATCACCACGTACTCTACCCTGCACCTTAGAGACTGCTGCCCTAGGTATATAGAGTCATTGAACAATGGTGACGTTAACCTTATACTGCGGTGGGCTAAAACAGGGTCACACAGAGTGATTCTTGGTAGTCTTAAACAAATCTACAGTGAAAGAAAAGTATTTTCTGCAATTTATTTCAAATAATCTTTATTAATTATGACATTATGAAAAATATGACTAACATTCCACCCATGAGGCAAAGGTGTTGCTTTTGGTCATTGACTGCAGGAAAGGGATACTAATGTTTACATACTGTTTCACTCTTTTTATACACTGAATGTACAAAACATAAAAAAAATAAACAAATAAAATAGGAACACCTGTTCTTTCCATGACATAGACTGGCCAGGTGAATCCAGGTGAATCCAGGTGAAATCTATGATCCCTTATTGATGTTACCTGTTAAAAATTCCATCAGTGTAGATGAATGTGGAGGAGGTTGGTTAAATAAGGATTTTTAAGCCTTGAGACAATTGAGGATTGTGTATAGGTGCTATTCAGAGGGTGAAGGGGCAAGACAAAAGTGCTTTTTAACAGGGTATGGTAGTAGGTGCCAGGCACATCGGCTTGAGTGTGTCAAGAACTGCAGCGCTGCAGGGTTTTTCTTGCTCAAGAGTTTTCTGTGTGTATCAAGAATGGTCCACCACCCAAGGGACATCTTGACACAACTGTGCAAAACATTGGAGTTAACACGGGCCAGCATCCCTGTGGAGCACTTTCAACACCTCATGCCCTTCGCCACTCCCCCCTCCTCTCCTATCTCCACATAACCTCGTCCCCTCCTCTTCTATGACCCTCATCCCCTATAACCCCCCTTTTATTTATTTTACTGTATTTTTATATTTCATCTTTATTTAACTAGGCAAGTCAGTTAAATTATATGTTACAATGACAGACTACCAAAAGGCAGAAGACTTCCTGCTGAGATTTTTTTTTTTAAATACAAATAAATATAGGACAAAACACACATCATGACAAGAGAGGCAACACAACACTACATAAAGAGAGACCTAAGACAACAACATAGCAAGGCAGCAACACATGACAACACATCAAGGTAGCAACACAACATGACAACAACATGGTAACGACACAACATTTTTACATTTTTACATTTATTTTATTTAACCTTTATTTAACCAGGTAGGCTAGTTGAGAACACCTTTATTTAACCAGGTAGGCTAGTTGAGAACACCTTTATTTAACCAGGGAGGCTAGTTGAGAACACCTTTATTTAACCAGGGAGGCTAGTTGAGAACACCTTTATTTAACCAGGGAGGCTAGTTGAGAACACCTTTATTTAACCAGGTAGGCTAGTTGAGAACACCTTTATTTAACCAGGTAGGCTAGTTGAGAACACCTTTATTTAACCAGGTAGGCTAGTTGGGAGAACACCTTTATTTAACCAGGTAGGCTAGTTGAGAACACCTTTATTTAACCAGGGAGGCTAGTTGAGAACACCTTTATTTAACCAGGTAGGCTAGTTGAGAACACCTTTATTTAACCAGGTAGGCTAGTTGAGAACACCTTTATTTAACCAGGTAGGCTAGTTGAGAACACCTTTATTTAACCAGGTAGGCTAGTTGAGAACACCTTTATTTAACCAGGTAGGCTAGTTGAGAACACCTTTATTTAACCAGGTAGGCTAGTTGAGAACACCTTTATTTAACCAGGTAGGCTAGTTGAGAACACCTTTATTTAACCAGGTAGGCTAGTTGAGAACACCTTTATTTAACCAGGTAGGCTAGTTGAGAACACCTTTATTTAACCAGGTAGGCTAGTTGAGAACACCTTTATTTAACCAGGTAGGCTAGTTGAGAACACCTTTATTTAACCAGGTAGGCTAGTTGAGAACACCTTTATTTAACCAGGTAGGCTAGTTGAGAACACCTTTATTTAACCAGGTAGGCTAGTTGAGAACACCTTTATTTAACCAGGTAGGCTAGTTGAGAACACCTTTATTTAACCAGGGAGGCTAGTTGAGAACACCTTTATTTAACCAGGGAGGCTAGTTGAGAACACCTTTATTTAACCAGGTAGGCTAGTTGAGAACACCTTTATTTAACCAGGTAGGCTAGTTGAGAACACCTTTATTTAACCAGGTAGGCTAGTTGAGAACACCTTTATTTAACCAGGTAGGCTAGTTGAGAACACCTTTATTTAACCAGGTAGGCTAGTTGAGAACACCTTTATTTAACCAGGTAGGCTAGTTGAGAACACCTTTATTTAACCAGGTAGGCTAGTTGAGAACACCTTTATTTAACCAGGTAGGCTAGTTGAGAACACCTTTATTTAACCAGGTAGGCTAGTTGAGAACACCTTTATTTAACCAGGTAGGCTAGTTGAGAACACCTTTATTTAACCAGGTAGGCTAGTTGAGAACACCCAGGTAGGCTAGTTGAGAACACCTTTTTAACCAGGTAGGCTAGTTGAGAACACCTTTATTTAACCAGGTAGGCTAGTTGAGAACACCTTTATTTAACCAGGTAGGCTAGTTGAGAACACCTTTTATTTAACCAGGTAGGCTAGTTGAGAACACCTTTATTTAACCAGGTAGGCTGAGAACACCTTTATTTAACCAGGTAGGCTAGTTGAGAACACCTTTATTTAACCAGGGAGGCTAGTTGAGAACACCTTTATTTAACCAGGTAGGCTATTTGAGAACACCTTTATTTAACCAGGTAGGCTAGTTGAGAACACCTTTATTTAACCAGGTAGGCTAGTTGAGAACACCTTTATTTAACCAGGGAGGCTAGTTGAGAACACCTTTATTTAACCAGGTAGGCTAGTTGAGAACACCTTTATTTATTTAACCAGGGAGGCTAGTTGAGAACACCTTTATTTAACCAGGTAGGCTAGTTGAGAACACCTTTATTTAACCAGGGAGGCTAGTTGAGAACACCTTTATTTAACCAGGTAGGCTAGTTGAGAACACCTTTATTTAACCAGGGAGGCTAGTTGAGAACACCTTTATTTAACCAGGGAGGCTAGTTGAGAACACCTTTATTTAACCAGGTAGGCTAGTTGAGAACACCTTTATTTAACCAGGGAGGCTAGTTGAGAACACCTTTACCTTAGTTGATTTAACCAGGTAGGCTAGTAGAGAACACCTTTATTTAACCAGGTAGGCTAGTTGAGAACACCTTTATTTAACCAGGTAGGCTAGTTGAGAACACCTTTATTTAACCAGGTAGGCTAGTTGAGAGAACACCTTTATTTAACCAGGTAGGCTAGTTGAGAACACCTTTATTTAACCAGGTAGGCTAGTTGAGAACACCTTTATTTAACCAGGAGGCTAGTTGAGAACACCTTTATTTAACCAGGTAGGCCAGTTGAGAACACCTTTATTTAACCAGGTAGGCTAGGCACCTAGTTGAGAACACCTTTATTTAACCAGGTAGGCTAGTTGAGAACACCTTTATTTAACCAGGTAGGCTAGTTGAGAACACCTTTATTTAACCAGGGAGGCTAGTTGAGAACACCTTTATTTAACCAGGTAGGCTAGTTGAGAACACCTTTATTTAACCAGGTAGGCTAGTTGAGAACACCTTTATTTAACCAGGTAGGCTAGTTGAGAACACCTTTATTTAACCAGGTAGGCTAAGGAGAACACCTTGGAGAACACCTTTATTTAACCAGTTGAGAACACCTTTATTTAACCAGGTAGGCTAGTTGAGAACACCTTTATTTAACCAGGGAGGCTAGTTGAGAACACCTTTATTTAACCAGGTAGGCTAGTTGAGAACACCTTTATTTAACCAGGTAGGCTAGTTGAGAACACCTTTATTTAACCAGGTAGGCTAGTTGAGAACACCTTTATTTAACCAGGGAGGCTAGTTGAGAACACCTTTATTTAACCAGGGAGGCTAGTTGAGAACAAGTTCTCATTTACAACTGCGACCTGGCCAAGATAAAGCAAAGCAGTGCGACACAAGCAACAACATAGAGTTACACGCGGAATAAACAAACATACATTCAATAATACAATAGAGAAAGTCTATATACAGTGTGTGCAAATGAGGTAGGATAAGGGGGGGGTGAGGCAATAAATAGGCCATAGTGGCGAATTTATTATAGGGTGTGATAGATGTGCAGAACAAGAGTGTTCAAGTAGCAGTACTGGCGTGCAAAGGAGCAAAATAAATCAAATAAATAACAATTTGGTGATGAGGTAGTTGGATGGGCTATTTACAGATTGGCTATGTACAGGTGAAGTGATCTGTGAGCTGCTCTGACAGCTGGTGCTTAAAGCTAGTGAGGGAGATATGAGTCTACAGCTTCAGTGATTTTGTTCAGTCATTGGCAGCAGAGACTGGAAGGAAAGGCGGCCGATGGAGGAATTGGCTTTTGGGGTGACCAGTGAAATGTACCTGCTGGAGGGCGTGCAATGGGTGGGTGCTGCTATGGTGACCAGTGAGCTGAGATAAGGCGGGGATTTACCTAGCAATGACTTATAGATGACCAGGAGCCAGTGTGTTTGTCGACAGATATGAAGCGACGGCCAGCCAACGAGAGCATACAGGTCGCAGCAGTGGGTAGTATGTAAGGCTTTGGTGACAAAATGGATGGCAATTTGCTGAGTAGAGTGTTGGAGGCTATTTTGTAAATGACATCGCCGAAGTCAAGGAAGTCAAGGATAGTCAGTTTTACAAGGGTATGTTTAGCAGCATGAGTGAAGAATTCTTTGTTGTGAAAGCCAATTCCAGATTTAATTTTGGATTGGAGATGTTTTAATTATTTTTTATTTCACCTTTATTTAACCAGGTAGGCAAGTTGAGAACAAGTTCTCATTTACAATTGCGACCTGGCCAAGATAAAGCAAAGCAGTTCGTCAGATACAACGACACAGAGTTACACATGGAGTAAAACAAACATACAGTCAATAATACAGTATAAACAAGCAAGTCTATATACAATGTGAGCAAATTAGGTGAGAAGGGAGGAAAAGGCAAAAAGGCCATGGTGGCAAAGTAAATACAATATAGCAAGTAAAACACTGGAATGGTAGTTTTGCAATGGAAGAATGTGCAAAGTAGAAATAAAAATAATGGGGTGCAAAGGAGCAAAACAAATAAATTAATTAAATACAGTTGGGAAAGAGGTAGTTGTTTGGGCTAAATTATAGGTGGGCTATGTACAGGTGCAGTAATCTGTAAGATGCTCTGACTGTTGGTGCTTAAAGCTAGTGAGGGAGATAAGTGTTTCCAGTTTCAGAGATTTTTGTAGTTCGTTCCAGTCATTGGCAGCAGAGAACTGGAAGGAGAGGATGCCAAAGAAAGAATTGGTTTTGGGGGTGACTAGAGAGATATACCTGCTGGAGCGTGTGCTACAGGTGGGAGATGCTATGGTGACCAGCGAGCTGAGATAAGGGGGGACTTTACCTAGCAGGGTCTTGTAGATGACATGGAGCCAGTGGGTTTGGCGACGAGTATGAAGCGAGGGCCAGCCAACGAGAGCGTACAGGTCGCAATGGTGGGTAGTATATGGGGCTTTGGTGACAAAACGGATTGCACTGTGATAGACTGCATCCAATTTGTTGAGTAGGGTATTGGAGGCTATTTTGTAAATGACATCGCCAAAGTCGAGGATTGGTAGGATGGTCAGTTTTACAAGGGTATGTTTGGCAGCATGAGTGAAGGATGCTTTGTTGCGAAATAGGAAGCCAATTCTAGATTTAACTTTGGATTGGAGATGTTTGATATGGGTCTGGAAGGAGAGTTTACAGTCTAACCAGACATCTAAGTATTTGTAGTTGTCCACGTATTCTAAGTCAGAGCCGTCCAGAGTAGTGATGTTGGACAGGCGGATAGGTGCAGGTAGCGATCGGTTGAAGAGCATGCATTTAGTTTTACTTGTATTTAAGAGCAATTGGATGCCATTGAAGGAGAGTTGTATGGCATTGAAGCTTGCCTGGAGGGTTGTTAACACAGTGTCCAAAGAAGGGCCGGAAGTATACAGAATGGTGTCGTCTGCGTAGAGGTGGATCAGGGACTCACCAGCAGCAAGAGCAACCTCATTGATGTATACAGAGAAGAGAGTCGGTCCAAGAATTGAACTCTGTGACACCTGCATAGAGACTGCCAGAGATCCGGACAACAGGCCCTCCGATTTGACACAGAGAAGTAGTTGGTGAACCAGGCGAGGCAGTCATTTGAAAAACCAAGGCTGTTGAGTCTTCTGATAAGAGTCGAAAGCCTTGGCCAGGTCGATGAATACAGCTTCACAGTATTGTCTCTTATCGATGGCGGTTATGATGTCATTTAGGACCTTGAGCGTGGCTGAGGTGCACCCATGACCAGCTTGGAAACCAGATTGCATAGTGTAGAAGGTACGGTGGGACTCAAAATGGACAGTGATCTGTTTGTTAATTTGGCTTTTGAAGACCTTAGAAAGGCAGGGTAGGATAGATATAGGGCTGTAGCAGTTTGGGTCTAGAGTGTCTCCCCCTTTGAAGAGGGGGATTGCTGTGCAGTGCTGTTGACCGGGGTAGGGGAAGCCAGGTTAAAAGCATGGCCAGCCGTAGAAAAATGCTTTTTGAAATTCGCAATTATTGCGGATTTATCGGTGGTGACAGTGTTTCCTAGCCTCAGTGCAGTGGGCAGCTAGGAGGAGGTGCTCCTATTCTCCATGGACTTTACACTGTTCGAAGAACTTTTTGGAGTTAGTGCTACAGGATGCAAATTTCTGTTTGAAAAAGCTAGCCATTGCTTTCCTAACTGCCTGTGTATATTGGTTCCTAACTTCCCAGAAAAGTTGCATATCGCGTGGGCTATTTTATGCGAATGCAGTACGCCACAGGATGATTTTGTGCTGGTCAAGGGCAGTCAGTTCTGGAGTGAACCAAGGGCTATATCTATTCTTGGTTCTATATTTTTTGAATGGGGCATGCTTATTTAAGATGGATAGGAAAGCACTTTTAAAGAATAACCAGGCATCCTCTACTGATGGAATGAGGTCAATATCATTCCAGGATACCCGGGCCAGGTCGTTTAGAAAGGCCTGCACGCTGAGGTGTTTTAGGGAGCGTTTGACAGTGATGAGTGGTCGCAGACCCATTACGGACGCAGGCATGGAGGCAGTGATCGCTGAGATCCTGGTTGAAGACAGCAGAGGTGAATTTAGAGGGCAGGTGGGTTAGGATGAAATCTATGAGGGTGCCCTAGTTTACGGATTTGGGGTTGTACCTGGTGTGTTCATTGGTAATTTGTGTGAGATTGAGAGCATCAAGCTTAGATTGTAGGATGGCCGGGGTGTTAAGCTTGTCCCAGTTTAGGTAACCTAACAGCAGAAGCTCTGAAGATAGATAGGGGGTAATCAATTCGCATATGGTGTCCAGGGCACAGCTGGGGACATAAGGTGGTCTATAGCAAGCGGCAACAGTTAGAGACTTGTTTCTGGAGAGGTAGAAGCTCGAATTGTTTGGGCACAGACCTGGATAGTAAGACAGAACTCTGCAGGCTATCCCTGCAGTAGATTGCGACTCCATACCCTTTGGCAGTTCTATCTTGTCGAAAATGTTATAGTTAGGGATGTAAATTTCAGTTTTTTTAATGGTCTTCCTAAACCAGAATTTAGACACAGCTAAGACATCCAGGTTGGCAGAGTGTGCTAGGGCAGTGGATAGAACAAACTTAGGGAGGAAGCTTCTATAGTTAACATGCATGAACCCAAGGCTTTTACGGTTACACAAGTCAACAAATGAGAGTGCCCGGGGAAAGGGAGTGTAGCTCGGCACTGCAGGGCCTGGATTAACCTCCACATCACCAGAGGAACAGAGGAGGAGTAGGATAAGGGTACGGCTAAAGGCTGAAAGAACTGGCCGGCTAGTACGTTTAGAACAGAGAGTAAAATGAGCCGATTTCTGAACACGGTAGAATAGATTCAAGGCATAGTGTACAGACAAAGGTATGGTAGGATGTGAATACAGTGGGGTAAACCTGTGCATAGACTGACAATGAAAGAGATATTGTCTCTAGAAATATCATTTAAACCAGGTGATGTCCCCGCATGTGTGGGAGGTGGAACTAAAATCAAATCAAATCAAATCAAATGTATTTTTCACATACACATGGTTAGCAGGTGTCAATGCAAGTGTAGCGAAATGCTTCTGCTTCTAGTTCCGACCATGCCGTAATATCGAACATGTAATATAACCTAACAATTTGTCACGCCTTGGTCATAGTATTTTGTGTTTTCGTTATATATTTGGTCAGGCCAGGGTGTGACATGGGTTTATTTTGTTGTGTTTCATATTGGGGTTTTGTAGTTATTGGGATTGCGGCTGAGTAGGGGTGTAGTTTAGGCGTGGCTGCCTGAGGCGGTTCTCAATCCGAGTCAGGTGATTCTCGTTGTCTCTGATTGGGAACCATATTTAGGTAGCCAGGGTTTCACTGTGTATTTCGTGGGTGATTGTTCCTGTCTCCGTGTTAGTGTTCACCAGACAGGCTGTATAGGTTTTCACGTTCCTTTTGTTGTTTTGTATATTTATAAGTTATTTCATGTCTCGTTCACCTTTATTAAAGAACATGAGTAACAACCACGCTGCATTTTGGTTCGACACTCTTTCGACAAACGAACGCCGTTACAGAATCACCCACCACACACGGACCGAGTGGCGTGGTAACAGGCATCGACAGCAGGAGCAGCGAAAGGAGGATGAATTGTTCGGAGAAGGACCCTGGGATCAGCCGGGAGAATATCACCGCCCCAAAGTAGAACTGGAGGCGCCAAGAGCTGAGAGACGCTGGTATGAGGAGAAACAACAGCAGCAGCAGGAGCTACAATATCGGGACTATACGACGTGGGAAGAAATAGACAGGTGGGCGGTCGACCCAGAGAGAGTGCCGGAGCCCGCCTGGGATTCGCTGGAGCAGTGCGAAGAGGGCTATAGGAGAATGGAGTTGGAGAGACAATCACGACGGCGCAGAAGAAAGCCCGTGAGCCAGCCCCCAAAATGTATTGGGGGGGGGGGGTCTCAGAGGGAGAGAGGCAGAGTCTGGAGATAGACCTGAGCCAACTGTCCTTGTTAATCGTGAGGAGCCAAGGAGGAGACCAGAACCAGAGCCGGTGTTAGAGGTGAGCGAAGCAGAGACTGTGAAGGAGTTAATGGGGAAAGTGGAGTGAAGAGTAATGAGGGAGTTGCTAGCTTGGTGCTTTAGGTACAAGATTTGTCCGACGGAGAGTGTCGGGGATTTGATGGCACCTGGGTCAGCGCTCCATACTCGTCCTGAGGTGCGTGTTAGTCGGCTGGTGAAAAATGTGCCAGCCTCACGCACTAGGCCTCCTGTGTACCTACCTAGCCTTGCACGTCCTGTGCCAGTCCTGCTCTCAGGCTCTCCAGTACACCTTCACGGTCCAGTCCATCCTGTGCCACCTTCACATACCAGTCCTCCGGTGGCAGCTCCCCACACCAGGCTTCCTGTGCGTGTCCTCGATCCAGTATCACCAGTTCTAGCACCACGCACCAGGTCTTCAGTGCGCCTCGCCTGTTCAGCACAGCCAGAGCCTTCCTTCCCTCCGGCGCTGTCGGAGTCTCCCGCCTGTTCAGCGCTTCCAGAGCCTTCCTCCTCTACAGCGCTGCCGGAGCCTCCTGCCTGTTCGGAGCAGCCTGAGCTGCCAGACTGCATGGAGCAGCCAGAGCTGCCAGTCTGCATAGAGCAGCCAGAGCTGCCAGTCTACATGGAGCAGCCAGAGCTGTCAGCCTGCATGGAGCAGCCTGAGCTGTCAGTCTGCATGGAGCAGCCTGAGCTGCCAGTCTGCATGGAGCAGCCAGAGCTGCCAGTCTGCATGGAGCAGCCAGAGCTGCCAGTCTGCATGGAGCAGCCAGAGCTGTCAGTCTGCACAAAGCTGCCAGTCTGCATGGAGCAGCCAGAGCTGTCAATCTGCATGGAGCAGCCAGAGCTGTCAGTCTGCACAAAGCTGCCAGTCTGCATGGAGCAGCCAGAGCTGTCAGTCTGCATGGAGCAGCCAGAACAGCTAGATCCGCCAGTCAGCCATGATCTTCCAGATCTGCCAGTCAACCAGATTCTTCCAGATCTGCCAGTCAACCAGTCTCTTCCAGATCTGCCAGTCGACCAGTCTCTTCCAGATCTGCCAGTCAACCAGAATCTTCCAGATCCGCCAGCCAGCCAGGATCTACCAGAGCCTACTACCTGCCTGAGCTTCATCTCAGTACTGGGCTTCCTCTCAGTACTGGGCTTCCTCTCAGTACTGGGTTTTCTCTCAGTACTGGGCTTTCTAATAATAATAATAATATATGCCATTTCAGTCCCGGGCTTCCCCTCAGTCCCGGGCTTCCCCTCAGTCCCGAGCTTACCCTCATCCCCGGGCTTGCCCCTCAGTCCCGAGCTGCCCCTCAGTCCCGAGTTTCCCCTCAGTCCCGAGCTTCCCCCCAGTCCCGAGCTTCCCCTCAGTCCCGAGCTTCCCCTCAGTCCCGAGCTGCCCCTCAGTTCAGTGGGGTTCTGGGTGAGGACTATTAGGCCATGGTCGGCGGCGAGGGTGGATTATCCCAGGACGCGAAGGGGAGGAACTATTACATTCATGGAGTGGGGTCCACGTCCCGAGCCGGAACCGCCACCATGGACAGACGCCCACCCGGACCCTCCCCATGGTTTTGAGGTGCGTCCGGGAGTCCGCACCTTAGGGGGGGGGCGGTTCTGTCATGCCTTGGTCATAGTATTTTGTGTTTTCGTTATATATTTGGTCAGGCCAGGGTGTGACATGGGTTTATTTTGTTGTGTTTCGTATTGGGGTTTTGTAGTTATTGGGATTGCGGCTGAGTAGGGGTGTAGCTTAGGTTTGGCTGCCTGAGGCGGTTCTCAATCAGAGTCAGGTGATTCTCGTTGTCTCTGATTGGGAACCATATTTAGGTAGCCGGGGTTTCACTGTGTATTTCGTGGGTGATTGTTCCTGTCTCCGTGTTAGTGTTCACCAGACAGGCTGTATAGATTTTCACGTTCCGTTTGTTGTTTTGTATATTTATAAGTTATTTCATGTCTCGTTCACCTTTATTAAAGAACATGAGTAACAACCACGCTGCATTTTGGTCCGACTCTCTTTCGACAAACGAACGCCGTTACACAATTTCACAAGTTAAAGTGCTAGTAAAATGTTAGTGTAAGTGTTAGTTAAAGTGGCTAGAGGCTCTACAGTGAAATAAGGCAATAATTCCTAACCAAAATAGCAATGGACAAGGCATAGGGATAGGCATGTGTAGCGAAATGATCATAGCAGTCCAGTGAGTGGCTTCAGGCAGCTAGCGGGCTGGGGATAGCAAGCTAGCAGAACACCCGGGCTCCGTGTGGTAAATCACGCCAATTGGCAAAATAGGTTTTAGTGGCCAAACAATTTGTCCGATGGGCCTCTTAAGCTAACAGTCCGATGTGCTCTCGACAGCTAGTGGGCCGCGGCTAGGAGGCTAGCAGATGGGCTTGGCAAGGCTAGCTCCAGGCTAATTGGTTCTTGCTTCGGGACAAAGACGTTAGCCAGGAGTGGCCACTCATATAGCAGCTTGCTTGTGGAAAACTTATGTGCAATAGACAATTTCTTTCTCTTTACTAAACTGTATCAGTATGCAGAATGTTCTAAGGGTCAAGCCAGCTTGGCCTTGTCATTGGCGCAATCCTTTTTTGGACTGTTGACAATCTATGCAAGACAGATGATAGGAGAAAAAGACAGGTGAGGGAGAAAAAAAAGGTTCAGAGCTTGCGGTCGGAATCCGGAGATATAGGGAAAATGAGTCAGATTTGCTCTAGTTTGAGTCGTGCTGTGCAGACTGGCCAGAGTTGTCCGGGCAAAAGGTAGCTGATGACCGCTAGCAGTGGCTAGCTGACTACTAGCTAGTAGCTAGTTAGCTGGCTAGCTTCTGTTGGGTGGTTCCGGTTCAGAGGACGGAGCAGCAGGTATAGTGGCAAAAGGATTTGTCCGATGGGCCTCTTAAGCTAACAGTCCGATATGCTCTAGACAGCTAGTGGGCCGCGGATAGCAGGCTAGCGGTTGGCCATTCAGGGGACGTTGCGACGGAGGAGTCAGTTGAAAAACCCCCTCGGGTGGAATTACGTAGGTAGTCCAGTCGTAATTGGTCGGCGGGGGTTCAGGTATTGTAGCCCAGAGATGGGCCTAGCAGATGGGCCTAGCAATGGCTAACTGACTACTAGCTAGTAGCCAAAAAAAGTATAAAAAATAGCTGATCCATACCACATTGGCGGGTTGCAAGAGAGTATATTCAGTCCGTAGATGGAAAGTGAAATTAAAATATATACGAAATATATATGAAAAAAAACAAGGAAAAACTATATTTACACGGGACAAGACAAAACACACATCCGACTGCTACGCCATCTTGGTTAGTCAACCAACATGGTAGCAGCACAAAACATGGTACAAACATTATTGGGCACAGACAATTGTTAAAGCGATGAAAGTATATACTATACTATAAGGATTTTAGGATATTGTTTTGGTAAATTATAGTTCTGCTGTCACGCCCTGACCGTAGAGAGCTTTATCTGTCTCTATTTTGGTTTGGTCAGGGTGTGATTTGAGTGGGACATAGAACTCCTTTTTCTATGATTTGTATTTCTGTGTGTTTGGCCGGGTGTGGTTCTCAATCAGAGGCAGCTGTCTATCGTTGTCTCTGATTGAGAACCGTACTTAGGTAGACTGTTTCCCACCTGTATTTGTGGGTAGTTGTCCATGTATAGTTGCCTGTGAGCACTATGTTGGCGTCACGTTTTCATATTGATGTTTATTGTTTTGTTGGTGACTTATAATAAAGAAGTATGTACGCTCACCATGCTGTGCTTTGGTCCGCTGTTTCCACCTTAGACGATCGTGACATCTGCCCTGTGCAGTGTTTTTGTTGAGGTACTCAAAATCCCAAGGGGTCAGATAAACCAGGCTTTTTGTCACATTCTGACCTCAGTTCTTTTGTTATGTCTTTGTTTTAGTATGGTCAGGGCGTGAGTTGGGTGGGTTGTCTATGTTCCTTTCTCTATGTTGTGTTTTGAGTTTGGCATGGTATTGTTCTCAATCAGAGGCAGGTGTCGTTAGCTGTCTCTGATTAAGAATCATACTTAGGTAGCCTTTTTCCACCTGTGTTTCGTGGGTGTTTATTTTCTGTTGTCTGTTGTGTGTCTGCACCAGTCAGAACGGTTTTCAGTCGTTTCTCTTTGTTATTTTGGTAATTTCCGTGTTCATTCTAATAAATATGGACACATACCACGCTGCACCTTGGTCCACACCTCTCTTTCTCCCAACGACGAACGTTACAGAAACACACACCACCAAAAGACCAAGCAGCGTGGAAACAGGCCGCAGCAGCAGCCAAAATCTCAAGACTCCTGGACATGGGAGGAGATTTTGAACGGAGAAGGACCCTGGGCTCAGGCTGGAGAATATCGCCGCCCTAAAGCAGAGCAGGAGGCAGCGAGAGCTGAGCGGCGGTGGTATGAGGAGGCAGCACGGCAGCGTGGTTGGAAGCCCGAGAGGCAGCCCCAAACATTTATTGGGGGCGAAACACGGGGAGTGTGGCTAAGTCAGGTAGGAGACCTGAGCCAACTCCCCGTGCTTACCTTGGAGAGAGAGGGACCGGGCAGGCACCGTGTTATGCCGTGAGGCGCACGGTGTCCCTGGTGCGTAGGCATAGCCCGGTGAGGTACATAGCAGCGCCTCGTATCGGCCGGGCTAGAGTGGGCATCGAGCTAGGTGCCATGAAGCTGGCTCAGCGCATCTGGTCTCCAGTGCGTCTCCTCGGGCTGGGGTACATGGCACTAGCCCTACGCATGGTGTCCCCGGTTCGCCAGCACAGCCCAGTGTGGGTTATTCCACCTCGTCGCACTGGCCTGGCTACGGGGAGCATTCAGCCAGGTAGGGTTGGGCAGGCTCGGTGCTCGAGACCTGCAGTGCGCCTCCACGGTCCGGTCTATCCGGTGCTGCCTCCACGCACCAGCCCTCCGGTGGCAGCCTCCCGCACCAGGCTGTATCTCCGTCTCCTCCTTACAGGTGCTCCCGCCTGTCCAGTGCTGCCAGAGTCTTCCTCATGCCCAGCGCTGCCAGAGTCTCCCGTCTGTTCTGAGCTGCCAGAGTCTCCCGTCTGTCCTGAGCTGCCAGAGTCTCCAGTCTGTCCTGAGCTGCCAGAGTCTCCCGCCTGTCCTGTGCTGCCGGAATCTCCCGTCCGTCCGGTGCTGCCGGAATCTCCCATCCAGTAGGGACCCGTGGCTTGAGTCCCCAGTCCGAGGTCGGCGGCGAGGGTCGCCGCTCTTAAGAGGCCACGGAGGCGGGTAAAGAGGCGGAGAAAGACTTTGGTGGATTGGGGTCCACGTCCCGCGCCAGAGAAGCCACCACGGACAGACACCCAACAAGACCCTCCCCTATAGGTTCAGGTTTTGCGGCCAGAGTCCGCACATTTGGGAAGGGGGGTATTGTCCCGTTCTGACCTTAGTTATTTTGTTATGTCTTTGTTTTAGTATGGTCAGGGCGTGAGCTGGGTGGGTTGTCTATGTTCGTTTTTCTATGTTGTGTTTTGAGTTTGGCCTGGTATGGTTCTCAATCAGAGGCAGGTGTTGTTAGTTGTCTCTGATTGAGAATCATACTTAGGTAGCCTTTTTCCACCTGTGTTTCGTGGGTGTTTATTTTCTGTTGTCTGTTGTGTGTCTGCACCAGCTAGAACGGTTTTCGGTCGTTTCTCTGTGTTATTTTGGTTATTTCCGTGTTCATTTGAATAAATATGGACACACACCACGCTGCACTTTGGTCCTCACCTTCTTCCACCAACAACCGCCGTGACACTTTTTGTTGTCCCATTCTCCCTCTACCCACCCGGCCATCTCTCTCTGCCTTGCCTGGCCCGTTCATTAAGACCTGTCCAAAGAAATAGGTTCTTGTGTCCCTGCCAGTATGACAGCAAAGTCCGGGTTGATCTCCTGCCAAGCTTTGCATGGACCCTGGTGCCTCCTGTTAGAGACCTTCTTTATTTTTTCAAGGGATGGAACTCTGCAGCGATTACTGATGACAAGCAGATTTCAAATAGGCAACTGTGACACAAATAATTTTCGTTTTTCAGATACATTTCGTGATTTATTTTTAAGATTTGTTATTTGATTACATTTTTAACATGGAACAGAAAGGTCTACTACTTGATAGACTTCAAATTATATTGTTTTTTGGGGCAGTTTAGTGACCATTTGTTTTGTGTATCTTAACTCATTTTTAAAGATGCCACAAAGCTCTAAATTGTTGGTGAGATTATGCCCTTAAAACTATAGAGGCATAGATCTGTCTCGTCTAGACAATCCTGTCCTCAGCGATTAGCTGTTGCTCTTCAGTCTCTCTTTACCAAAATATTTGTCAGAGCCGAGACTTTGGTGGCCTTGAAAAACCTGCCACTGCCCTAAGAGAGGAATATCTCAACCTAATTTACCTGTTAGGTATTTACAGGTAATTAGAACCTGTTAGGTATTTACAGGTAATTAGAACCTGTTGGGTATTTACAGGTAATTAGAACCTGTTGGGTATTTACAGGTAATTAGAACCTGTTGGGTATTTACAGGTAACTAGAACCTGTTAGGTATTTACAGGTAATTGGTCATTAGAACCTGTTAGGCATTTACCTGTAAATTGAACCAGTTAGGTATTTACAGGTAATTAGAACCTGTTAGGTATTTACAGGTAATTAGAACATGTTAGGTATTTACAGGTAATTAGAACCTGTTGGGTATTTACAGGTAATTAGAACCTGTTAGGTATTTACAGGTAATAATAACATGTTAGGTATTTACAGATAATTAGAACCTGTTAGGTAGTTACAGGTAATTAGAACCTGTTAGGTATTTACAGGTAATAATAACATGTTGGGTATTTACAGGTAATTAGAACCTGTTGGGTATTTACAGGTAATTAGAACCTGTTGGGTATTTACAGGTAATTAGAACCTGTTAGGTATTTACAGGTAATTAGAACCTGTTAGGTATTTACAGGTAATTAGAACCAGTTAGGTATTTACAGGTAATTAGAACCTGTTGGGTATTTACAGGTAATTAGAACCTGTTAGGTATTTACAGGTAATAATAACATGTTAGGTATTTACAGGTAATTAGAACCTGTTAGGTATTTACAGGTAATAATAACATGTTGGGTATTTACAGGTAATTAGAACATGTTAGGTATTTACAGGTAATTAGAACATGTTAGGTATTTACAGGTAATTAGAACCTGTTAGGTATTTACAGGTAATTAGAACCTGTTAGGTAGTTACAGGTAATTAGAACCTGTTAGGTATTTACAGGTAATTAGAACCAGTTAGGTATTTACAGGTAATTAGAACCTGTTAGGTATTTACAGGTAATTAGAACCTGTTAGGTATTTACAGGTAATTAGAACCTGTTAGGTATTTACAGGTAATTAGAACCTGTTAGGTATTTACAGGTAATTAGAACCTGTTAGGTATTTACAGGTAATTAGAACCTGTTAGCTATTTACCTGTAAATTGAACCAGTTAGGTATTTCCTGTTAAATAGTCAATCCTACCTTGTAGTGTAGTGAGTATCTTCCTACCTCGCTGTGTAGTGAGTAATCCTACCCTGCAGTGTAGTGAGTATTCCTACCTTGCGGTGTAGTGAGTTTTCCTACCTTGCGGTGTAGTCAGTATTCCTACCTTGTATTGTGATGAGTTTTCCTACCTTGCGGTGTAGTGAGTTTTACTACCTTGCGGTGTAATGAGTTTTCCTACCTTGCGGTGTAATGAGTTTTCCTACCTTGCGGTGTAATGAGTTTTACTACCTTGCGGTGTAATGAGTTTTCCTACCTTGCGGTGTAATTAGTTTTCCTACCTTGCGGTGTAATGAGTTTTCCTTCCTTGCGGTGTAATAGGTTTTCCTACCTTGCGGTGTAATGAGTTTTCCTACCCTGTAGTGTAGTGTGTATTCCTACCTTGCGGTGTAATGAGTTTTCCTACCTTGCGGTGTAGTGAGTATTCCTACCTTGCGGTTTAGTGAGTATTCCTACCTTGCATTGTAATTAGTTTTCCTACCTTGCGGTGTAATGAGTTTTCCTACCTTGCGGTGTAATGAGTTTTCCTACCCTGTAGTGTAGTGTGTATTCCTACCTTGCATTGTAATGAGTTTTCCTTCCTCGTAGTGTAGTGAGTTTTCCTACCTTGCGGTGTAGTGAGTTTTCCTACCCTGTAGTGTAGTGAGTATTCCTACCTTGCAGTGTAATGAGCTTTCCTTTCTTGCGGGCGGGGTAATGAGATTTCCTACCTTGCAGTATAGTGACTTTTCCTACCTTGCGGTGTATTGACTTTTCCTACCTTGTGGTGTAGTGACTTTTCCTACCTTGTGGTGTAGTAACTTTTCCTACCTTGTGGTGTAGTGACTTTTCCTACCTTGCGGTGTAGTGACTTTTCCTACCTTTTCCTTTCCTACCTGCCAGTCAGGATAGGTTATTGTCTGGGCAGGTCTGGTGTGCCTGTCAGCATAGGTTATCATCTAGGCAGGTCTGGCGTGCCTGTCAGGATAGGTAATCGTCTAGGCAGGTCTGGCATGCCTGTCAGGATAGGTTATCATCTAAGCAGGTCTGGCGTGCCTGTCAGGATAGGTTATCTTCTAGGCAGCTCTGGCGTGCCTGTCAGGATAGGTTATTGTCTGGGCAGGTCTGGCGTGCCTGTCAGGATAGGTTATCATCTAGGCAGGTCTGGCGTGCCTGTCAGGATAGATTATCATCTAGGCAGGTCTGGCATGCCTGTCAGGATAGGTTATCATCTAGGCAGGTCTGGCGTGCCTGTCAGGATAGGTTATCATCTAGGCAGGTCTGGCGTGCCTGTCAGGATAGGTTATCATCTAGGCAGGTCTGGCGTGCCTGTCAGGATAGGTTTTCGTCTAGGCAGGTCTGGCGTGCCTGTCAGGATAGGATAACGTCTGGGTAGGTGTGGCGTGCCTGTGCACACCTGTTACAGTTTTATCATCAGGGAAGCCCCTTTAATAGATCAATACACTTTGCTCTTGGGAGACACATGGGACTATTAGACATAGGTTAGTCCTCTCACACCAGTCCACTATGAGACACAGGTGTTAGTCCTCTCACACCAGTCCACTATGAGACACAGGTGTTAGTCCTCTTACACCAGTCCACTATGAGACACAAGAGTTAGTCCTCTCAAACTCACACCCTTGTCTGGAAGGTATTCATTTCCAATTACCACAAATCCCATTAACCCAGTTTGTAGCGCCGTAAATACGCATGTGAAGTCAGCCCTTGTATGAGGAAATAAATCTCCAATAACAAAACTGGAATCTGAAACATTTGTTTCAGTGTCGTTTTATTCAAACGATTTCAAGAAAGGAGACCACAATATCCTGGTGTCTTAGCAGTGACAGCTGCCCCAAACTGATGTTACTAAAACAAGGCCCTATATGAGTCTATGCATGGTCATTATACAAGGGGTGGGACTTAGTCCTGTCAACTATCTTAGGGCTGTCATGTCTGGGCTAAATTTACTCCTGGAGTGGTTGCCACTTCCTTTTGGCTGTCATGATGCCCTCAGTAGTTATAATGAAGAACACTGGACATGTCAACTCTGATAGAACAGAAACTGTGGCTCGGGTGTGTGTATGTGTGTATGTGTGTTTGTCTGTGTGTGTGTGTGTGTGTGCCATTTATTTGTGGCAGACACTTTAAAAGCGGGCAAGACACACCTGATATTCAGTAGATGTTACACTGAGCAGATAGAGCTAGCTCCAGAAAGACTCAGCCAAGGACAGGAAGTGGACAGGGAGAACAAGACTTGGGGTTGAAGCAGTGGGGTGATACCTGAAGAGGATAGGAGGAGGATGTGACTGGCTAGTGATTACTGTACACACAACTGTCAACCCCCTTAGTTGACACAGTTTGTGTGTGTGTGTGTGTGTGTGTGTGTGTGTGTGTGTGTGTGTGTGTGTGTGTGTGTGTGTGTGTGTGTGTGTGTGTGTGTGTGTGTGTGTGTGTGTGTGTGTGTGTGTGTGTGTGTGTGTGTGTGTGTGTGGGACGGCGTCAGGAGGTAGAGGTTGTTATCAGACAGGCTCCCTCAAAGAGGAAGTGAATGAGTGTGTTGAAATGTGTGGACCAGAGTTAAGGAGCTCGGTCTCCGCCCCATTGTCTGTCCAGCTCTTCAGTAGTGAAGCATGCATGTGCATTTCCAAACATCTGAAAAGCTGTCTATAAGCTACGCACACCTTACACTGCCCGACACATAACACTACCAGGATCTCCACATGCTCAATATTGTACACACTGACCTGATTCACAAAGGTATAAATATATTCACCACCACCAATCCCTGAAAAGTCCACATCAAATCAAGCATTGATCGTACACATGGTTTTACGACACGGAAACACATTATAAACACTGCAGCATCCATGTGCGGAGTATGTCTGACCTGCCTTGCTATTGAATGGAGGATGGGGAGGTCCATCACGTTCCTTCTATAGAATAACATCCAGGCGTTTTTTTCTTCTTTTTAAATCAACAAAGAGCAGCCACAAAAAGAAAAGATTTGACTTTCGATGTGTGTTTGCTGCTGGATGGGATAGTGTATCCACCATATGGAGGATTAGCTGTACCTGTGAAAGGCCTTTCAGGTACATGCACAGGAAGCCATGATAAGAAGAGGAATGAGAGGGAGGAGAGGGGATTAATTTTTTACACCTGCATTGTTTGCTGTTTGGGGTTTTAGGCTGGGTTTCTGTACAGCACTTTGAGATATCAGCTGATGTACGAAGGGCTATATAAATAAATTTGATTTGATTTGATTTGAATGACAGGAAGAGCGGAGGAGGAAGAATTTCATTTCTTCTCTGTAATCCAGGCCCTTGCAGGACTCCTTCCAGAGGAAGGCTTCCCAACCGTCTGTGTTGTGTGTTATGTCTCCCTGCTAAGGAAAGATGGCAGGAAGGAGGAAGAGCAGATATTATTGAATGTACAAAAGAAGGGGAAGATGGCTGAATATGTAGATCGATGTGTAAAATGTTGCAGAACATCTTGGTCTTTCAAACATAACCTTACTGGACAAATTAGAAAAATTAGATCACTGTTTTTGCACATTATCCTAGATACATACATAGTGTAACATTTATAGTGTTGATTAGGCATTAAATTAACTGTGAGACTCATTGGTGTCAAAGAAACCCAGTGTTCCTGATAATAACCAGTGCTAAACCAGAACGACTCCCATCATTATAATATTTCCCAGCATTCTCTATTGGAGGCAGATTTTTTTTGTTATTGTTTGTTTAAATATATTTGTTTTTGCATGTATATTGATTGATTAATTAATGTTATGCTACTCAAATATACATTCCATACATTTTTCTAAACTAATCCAATCTGTTACTTAAATGATTGTTGTGGTTTAGATGCTATAGACAGTCTCATATCTAAGTCTTCCCAACCCAGCAGTCATTCTGAATGCAGGTTGCGAGTCAATGTAGATGTGTACATGAAGACAGGGTAAAGTGACTAGGCATCAGGATAGATAATAATAAGGTATTTCAGGTAGATGTGTACATGAAGGCAGGGTAAAGCGACTAGGCATCAGGATAGATAATAATAAGGTATTTCAGGTAGATGTGTACATGAAGGCAGGGTAAAGTGACAAGGCATCAGGAGAGATGATAATAAGGTATTTGCGGTAGATACTGTATGTACATGAAGACAGGGTAAAGTGACTAGGCATCAGGATAGATAATAATAAGGTATTTCAGGTAGATGTGTACATGAAGGCAGGGTAAAGTGACAAGGCATCAGGAGAGATGATAATAAGGTATTTGCGGTAGATACTGTATGTACATGAAGACAGGGTAAAGTGACTAGGCATCAGGATATATAATAATAAGCTATTTAATATGCTATTAGAGTAAAATACAGAACACAGCAGCAGCAAGTGATGAGTGTGTGTGTGTGTGTGTGTGTGTGTGTGTGTGTGTGTGTGTGTGTGTGTGTGTGTGTGTGTGTGTGTGTGTGTGTGTGTGTGTGTGTGTGTGTGTGTGTGTGTGTGTGTGTGTGTGTGTGTGTGTGTTTGTGATGTGTTGGTTTGCACATGTGTGTTATGTGTATATGTGTGCGTATGTAGTGCATGTGAATGTGCATGCATACTGTGTTGAGGCTCAGAGCTGCAGATGTGTTGTTGCCTAACCTCACCACCTGGGAGCTTGGAGGGCACTATAGTGTTGAATGCTGAACTTTAGTCAATTAACAGCATTCTCACATAGGTGTTCCTTTTGTCCAGGTGGGAGAGGGCAGTGTGGGGTGTAATGGAGATTGCTTCGTCTGTGGATCTTTTGGGGCGGTATGCGAATTGGAGTGTGTCCAGGGTGTCTGGGATTATGCTGTTGATGACCAGCCTTTCAAAGAATTTCATGGCTGCAGATGTGAGTACCGATGTGATGATAGTCATTAAGACAGGTTACTTTGGTTTTCTTGGATACAGGGACTATGATTGTCTGCTGGAAACATGTAGGTATTACATACTGGGTCAGGGAGAGGTTGAAAATGTCAGTGATACTTTCCAGCTGATCAGCATCCTGGAAATCTGTCTGGCCCTGTGGAATGTTAACCTGTTTAAAGGTCTTACTCACATCGGCTACGGAGAGCGTGATCACACAATCGTACGGAACAGCTGGTCCTCTCATGCATGGTTCAGTGTTGATTGCCTTGAAGCCAGCATAGTGCAGTTGTTGAGTGTGGTCTTGGTGCCAGCATCGGCTTGTTGTGGTAAAAAAAAAAACGTTACAAAAAATATGGATGAAAACTGTAGTGTGGTAAATAGTGTGGTCTATAGATTATGGTGATTTATTCTAACTCAGACTTCCTTGATATTAGAGATTGCGCACCAGCTTTTGTTAACCTCTTATAGAGTTACACCATTGAGAACATCTTGACTGGCTGCATGACCATTTGGAATGACAACTGATTGGCATCTAACAGCAGAGCGCTACATAGGCTAGTCCGTATAGCCCAGTACATCACTGGGGCTGACCATCTGCCCTCCAGAACCTCTATACCAGGCGGTCTGAGAGGAATGCCCCTAAAAATGGTCAAAGACTCCAGCCACCCACGTCAGAGACTTTTCTCTCTGCTCTAGCATGGAATGTGGAACCGATCGGACCCTGAACAGAAATCAACAGGGCCCTGAACAGAAATCAACAGGACCCTGAACAGATTTTACCCCAAAGCCCCGAGACTGCAAAATATTTAGTCCGGGTAGCTATTTGGTTAACTATCCTGTTGCCTAATCACTTTGTTCCTAGTTATATGTACACACAGTACTTTCACAAATGATTCACACCACTTGACTTTCTCCACATTTTGTCATGTTTACAGCCTTCAATTTTTGAGTTTTTGTTACTGGCCTACACACAATATCCCATAATGTTAAAGTGGAATTATGTTTTTAATTAATTTAAATGAAAAGCTGAAATGTCTTGAGTTAATACTTATTAACCCCTTTGTTATGGCAAGCCTAAATAAGTGCAGGAGTAAACATTTGCTTAATAAGTTGCATGGACTCACATTGTATGCAATAGTGTTTAACATGATTTCTTTATGACTACCTCATCTCTGTATCTCACACATAAGGCCCCTCAATCGAGTAGTGAATTTCAAACACAGATTCAACCACAAAGTCCAGGGAAGATCACCTATTTGTTGATATGTAAAAAATAAATCAAATAAAAAGCATATATTGAATATGCCTTTGAGCATGGTGAAGTTATTAATTACACTCTGGATGGTGTATCAATATACCCAGTCACTACAAAGATACAGGAATCCTTCCTAACTCAGTTGCCACAGAGGAAGAAAACCGCTCAGGGATTTCACCATGAGGCCAATGGTGACTTTATAGCAGTTACAGAGTTTAATGGCTGTGATAGGAGAACACTGAGGATTTATCAACAGCATCGGAGTTACTCCACAATACTAATCTAATTGACAGAATGAAAAGAAGGAAGCTTGTACAGAATACAAATATTACAAAACATCCTGTTTGCAAAAAGGCACGGATCTAATACTGCAAAAAACGTGGCAAAGCAATTCGCTTTTTGTCCTGAATACAAAGTGTTACATTTGGGGCAAATCCAATCCAATTACTGAGTACCTCTCTTGCATCATGTTATGAGTATGCTTGTAGTCGTTAAGGGCGGGGGAGTTTTTCAGGATAAAAAAGAAACGTAAGGGAGCTGAGCACAGCCAAAATCCTGGAGTATAACCTGGTTCAGTCTGCTTTCCAACAGACACTGGGAGATTCATTCACCTCTCAACAGGACAATAACCTGGTTCAGTCTGCTTTCCAACAGACACTGGGAGATTCATTCACCTCTCAACAGGACAATAACCTGGTTCAGTCTGCTTTCCAACAGACACTGGGAGATTCATTCACCTCTCAACAGGACAATAACCTGGTTCAGTCTGCTTTCCAACAGACACTGGGAGATTCATTCACCTCTCAACAGGACAATAACCTGGTTCAGTCTGCTTTCCAACAGACACTGGGAGATTCATTCACCTCTCAACAGGACAATAACCTAAAACAAATCTACAATGAAGAAGACAGTGAATGTTACTGAGTGGCCGTTTTAAAGTTTGGACTTAATTGTACTTCAAAATCTGTGGCAAGACCAGAAAATTGTTTGCTAGTAATGATCAAGAAACAATTTGATAAAGCTTGAAGAATTTTGAAAATAATGGGCAAATGTTGCACAATCCAGGTGCTGAAAGCTCTTAGAGACTTACCCTTGAAGACTCACAGCTGTAATCGCTGCCAAAGGTGCTTCTACAAAGTTTTGACTCAGGGGTGTGCATACTTATGTAAATGAGACATTTCTGTATTTCATTTTCAATAAATTTGTAAACCTTTCTAAAAACATGTTTTCACTTTGTCATTATGGGGCGTTGTGTGTAGATGGGTGAGATTTTTTAAAACGTTTTGAATTCAGGCTGTAACACAACTAAATGTGGAATAAGTCAAGGGGTATGAATACTTTCTGAAGGCATTGTATCTACCTAAATGACCTCGTACCCCTGCACATGGACTCGGTACCTGTACCCAATGTATATAGCCAAGTTATCTTTACTCATTGTGTATTTATTATACATTTTATTATGACGTGTTATTGATTTACTATTGTTTCTCTATTTTCTTTCTCTCTGCGTTGTTGGGAAGGGCCCATAAGTAAGCATTTCACTGTTAGTCTACACCTGTTGTGACGAAGCATGTGACATATTTACATTTTGGGGGATTTGAATAACATTTGATTTGATTTGTGTCATGTGTTTTCTTTTCAAATGACCAGCACCCCATTTCTTCTCCGTCTGTCTGTTTCCAGACTTCGCAGGGAAGGGATAACATCATTGATGTAATGTTTCCTCTAACTTCTCCATGACAAGACAGCTTCACATTAAAGGTTGCTAATTTCTCTCACTCTGCTAACAATGGTGAAGAGCTGTGGTTAATGCTAATGGTAGTACTACATGTGTGTAATTGCATACAGTATAGAGCCAAGCCCCCTGCCCCTACTATATTCACTAGCCTTGACCCTGTCACGGTTTTCATATGGTGAAGGAGAGTCGGACCAAACTGCAGCGTGTCGATTGCGATCCATGTTTAATCAAACAAACGTAAACACGACTAAACACAAATACTACAAAACAAATAAACGAAAAACCGAAAACAGCCTATACTTGTGTAAACTAACATCGAACAAGGACATCAAGACACTCAGGACAATCACCCACAACACAACCAAAGAAAATGGCTGCCTAAATATGGTTCCCAATCAGAGACAACGATAAACACCTGCCTCTGATTGAGAACCACTTCAGACAGCCATAGACTTAACTAGAACACCCCACTAAGCTACAATCCCACTATCTACACACCACATACAAAAACCCATGTCACACCCTGGCCTGACCAAATACATGAAGAAAAACACAAAATACTATGACCAGGGCGTGACAGAACCCCCCTAAGGTGCGGACTCCCGAACGCACCTCAAATCAATAGGGAGGGTCCGGGTGGGCGTCTGTCCATGGTGGCGGCTCCGGCGCGGGACGTGGACCCCACTCAGTAAATGTCTTAGTCCCCTCCCCTTGCGTCCCTAGATAGTCCACCCTCGCCGCCAACCATGGCCTAGTATTCCTCACCCAGAACCCCACTAGACTGAGGAGCAGATCGGGACTGAGGTGAAGCTCGGGGCTGAGGGGAAGCTCGGGACTGAGGGGAAGCTCGGGACTGAGGGGAAGCTCGGGACTGAGGGGAAGCTTGGGACTGAGGGGAAGGTCGGGACTGAGGGGAAGGTCAGGAATGAAAAGAAGCTCAGGAGTGAAAAGAAGCTCAGGAGTGAAAAGAAGCTCCGGAGTGAAAAGAAGCTCCGGAGTGAAAAGAAGCTCAGGACAGAGGGGCTCTGGCGCCTCTGGGCTGAGGGGCTCTGGCACCGGACAGGCAGGAGACTCCGGCGGCGGCGCCGGACAGGCAGGAGACTCCGGCGGCGGTGCCGGACAGGCGGGAGACTCCGGCAGCACAGGAGAGGCGAGGCGCACTATAGGCCTGATGCGTGGTGCTGGCACTGGTGGTACTGGGCCGAGGATACGCACAGGAAGCCTGGTGCGGGGAGCTGCTACCGGAGGGCTGGGGTGTGGAGGTGGTACTGGATAGACCGGACCGTGCAGGCGCACTGGAGCTCTTGAGCACCGAGCCTGCCCAACCTTACCTGGTTGAATACTCTCGGTCGCCCTGCCAGTGCGGCGAGGTGGAATAGCCCGTACTGGGCTATGTAGGCGAACCGGAGTCACCGAGCGCAAGGCTGGTGCCATGTAAGCCGGCCCAAGGAGACGCACTGGGGACCAGATGCGTAGAGCCGGCTTCATGGCATTTGGCTCAACGCTCAATCTAGCCCGGCTGATACGCGGAGCTGGAATATACCACACCGGGCTATGCACCGCACCACTGCATAACACGGTGCCTGCCCGGTCTCTCTAGCCCCCGGTAAGCACAGGGAGTTTGCGCAGGTCTCCTACCTGGCGTTGCCATACTTCCTGTAAGCCACCCCCAATACATTTTTGGGGCTGATTCCCGGGCTTCCGTCCGCGCCGTCGTGCTTGCTTCGCCAAACTCATTCTTCTGTAACCTTCCGCGCACTGCTCCATCGAATCCCAGGCGGGCTCCGGCACTCTCCCTGGGTCGACCGCCCACCTGTCTATCTCCTCCCAAGAAGTATAGTCCCTGCTGTACTCCTCTTTGGGCTGCTCCTGTTTCCTCTTCTCCTGCTGCACCTTTGGGAGGCTACACTCCCCTGGTTTAGCACAGGGTCCTATCCCGTCAAGGATTTCCTCCCATGTCCAGAAATCCTTAATACGCAGCTCCTCTTTGGGCTGCTCCTGCCTGTTGACACGCTGCTTGGTCCGTTTACGGTGGGTGATTCTGTCACGGTTTTCATTTGGTGAAGGAGAGTTGGACCAAACTGCAGCATGTCGATTGTGATCCATGTTTAATCAAACAAACGTAAACACGACTAAACACAAATACTACAAAACAAATAAACGAAAAACGAAAACAGCCTATACTTGTGTAAACTAACATCGAACAAGGACATCAAAACACTCAGGACAATCACCCACAATACAACCAAAGAATATGGCTGCCTAAATATGGTTCCCAATCAGAGACAACGATAAACACCTGCCTCTGATTGAGAACCACTTCAGACAGCCATAGACTTAACTAGAACACCCCACTAAGCTACAATCCCACTATCTACACACCACATACAAAAACCCATGTCACACCCTGGCCTGACCAAATACATGAAGAAAAACACAAAATACTACGACCAGGGCGTGACAGAACCCCCCTAAGGTGCGGACTCCCGAACGCACCTCAAATCAATAGGGAGGGTCCGGGTGGGCGTCTGTCCATGGTGGCGGCTCCGGCGCGGGACGTGGACCCAACTCAGTAAATGTCTTAGTCCCCTCTCCTTGTGTCCCTAGATAGTCCACCCTCGCCGCCAACCATGGCCTAGTATTCCTCACCCAGAACCTCACTAGACTGAGGAGCAGATCGGGACTGAGGTGAAGCTCGGGACTGAGGGGAAGCTCGGGACTGAGGGGAAGCTCGGGACTGAGGGGAAGGTCGGGACTGAGGGGAAGGTCAGGAGTGAAAAGAAGCTCAGGAGTGAAAAGAAGCTCAGGAGTGAAAAGAAGCTCAGGACAGAGGGGCTCTGGCGCCTCTGGGCTGAGGGGCTCTGGCGCCTCTGGGCTGAGGGGCTCTGGCGCCTCTGGGCTGAGGGGCTGCAGCGCCGGACAGGCGGGAGACTCCGGCAGCACAGGAGAGGCGAGGCGCACTATAGGCCTGATGCGTGGTGCTGGCACTGGTGGTACTGGGCCGAGGATACGCACAGGAAGCCTGGTGCGGGGAGCTACTACCGGAGGGCTGGGGTGTGGAGGTGGTACTGGATAGACCGGACCATGCAGGCGCACTGGAGCTCTTGAGCACCGAGCCTGCCCAAACTTACCTGGTTGAATACTCTCGGTCGCCCTGCCAGTGCGGCGAGGTGGAATAGCCCGTACTGGGCTATGTAGGCGAACCGGAGACACCGAGCGCAAGGCTGGTGCCATGTAAGCCGGCCCAAGGAGACGCACTGGGGACCAGATGCATAGAGCCGGCTTCATGGCATTTGGCTCGACGCTCAATCTAGCCCGGCCGATATGCTGAGCTGGAATATACCGCGTGCGCACCACTGCATAACACGGTGCCTGCCCGGTCTCTTTAGCCCCCGGTAAGCACAGGGAGTTTGCGCAGGTCTCCTACCTGGCATTGCCATACTCCCTGTAAGCCCCCCAAGACATTTTTGGGGCTGATTCCTGGGCTTCCGTCCGCGCCGTCGTGCTTGCTTCGCCAAACTCATTCTCCTGTAACCTTCCGCGCACTGCTCCATCGAATCCCAGGCGGGCTCCGGCACTCTCCCTGGATCGACCACCCACCTGTCTATCTCCTCCCAAGAAGTATAGTCCCTACTGTACTCCTCTTTGGGCTGCTCCTGTTTCCTCTTCTCCTGCTGCACCTTTGGGCGGCTACACTCCCCTGGTTTAGCCCAGGGTCCTCTCCCGTCAAGGATTTCCTCCCATGTCCAGAAATCCTTAATACGCAGCTCCTCTTTGGGCTGCTCCTGCCTGTTGACACGCTGCTTGGTCCGTTTACGGTGGGTGATTCTGTCACGGTTTTCATATGGTGAAGGAGAGTCGGACCAAACTGCAGCGTGTCGATTGCGATCCATGTTTAATCAAACAAACGTAAACACGACTAAACACAAATACTACAAAACAAATAAACGAAAAACCGAAAACAGCCTATACTTGTGTAAACTAACATCGAACAAGGACATCAAGACACTCAGGACAATCACCCACAACACAACCAAAGAATATGGCTGCCTAAATATGGTTCCCAACCACTTCAGACAGCCATAGACTTAACTAGAACACCCCACTAAGCTACAATCCCACTATCTTCACGCCACATACAAAAACCCATGTCACACCCTGGCCTGACCAAATACATGAAGAAAAACACAAAATACTACGACCAGGGCGTGACAGACCCCTTGGTGTTGACCCCTACTGTCTTTCCTAGCCTTGAACCTAGGGTGTTGGCCCCTACTGTTTCCTAGCCTTGACCCCTGGTTGTTGAACCCTAAAAATCAATTTCTTCCCTATGATGTCAGACAAATGACCCGTCAATAAGTTGTTAAACCTTGAGTTGCTGGATTACTGTCCAACGGCTCTCGTCTGTTTCAGCCACTTGGGTTACGTCCCCCTTATCCAGAACAGCCGTTTGCAGTGTTTTTACTAGGCAGCAATAAAAATCCCGTTCCTGTGCAGTATATATTGTACGCACTGCATGAACGCTCTTGGCATTGGTTCGTTGTCTGTGGGGTAACGACTTGTGGGTCATTCAAGATCCTAGTGAGAGGTAGCCTACATCTGGTTTAGTGTTTAGTTTCCATGAATACATCAACATCACAGTGTTCACAGGTGGGCAGGTATTACTCACACACTGATAGATGTTGGCTGAGGTGAGTGGTTCATATATATATATATACTGTATATATAAATATATCATTTTTATAAAAACATATTTGTCATATTTCTATAAAATTCAGAAATTCAATTAAGCACATGGGGTCTATTGCAGAGTTTTATTGACCCAGATAATAACTATTATATAAATCAGGTCTTCCTGTAAACCATCGCAGACCCACACAGACACAGCATAAGGCAACAGTTGTTATCACCAGGCATTGGTCTGTGGTGTGCTCTGTACTGTAGGTGGTAGAGCTCTCTCTCTCTCTGAGAGAGTACGATTACCAGCTATCACAGGTCAGCTGTTCCGTCTTAATTCCACACCCAGAGAGCCTGAGCCAATGTCAACTAGCTGTGTAACTGGGGAGGTTTGAATGGGAGGGTCAGGGGTCTAGGGGACTCCTTTATGGTTGCTTCAGCCGTATTACTTACCTTGAAAGAGAAAACGTTCCACAGGGGCCTCAGACATTCCAGTCAAAGTGTTATAGTTGTTGTTTTGCCACTCAGCAAGACGCTTTACCACTCAGCAAGACGCTGCACATTCATTGTCCCACGGACATGGGTGAACAGTAAAGGTGTCACCTATTTAGAGCCGTGGTTGAAATGATCTTTGGGCTCTTGCTTACAACTGACTGAAAAATTCAATGGATGACACCGACGAGGATGTCAACTTTCAAGGAAAGAGAAACCACTGTGGAACAACCGTGGTCATGGATAAAACATCACCATAATTCCTATTTCTAGCATTCTTTAGGCTGACTTGTGGACGGTTCTTTCGGCTTTCGCTCTCTAGATGTTTACCCAGAAATGAGAGTTGGGTCAGGATGTCCTGGCAGGGTCGTGTTTTGCGTCGCCTGTTGTTCTTGGAGAATCTCCAGCAACAGCTTGGAGTTATATCTGTCTCTGGTCATCTCACTGTAAGAAGATCAAACTATACCAAGCTTACCATGCAACATTTTATCGTAATGGTACCTTGCCAAGAGGGGAGACGTATATATTTTATAGCTTAGAGTTTGAACTATTTGATACAAACGATGAGCGATTTTAAGAATTATTAGATAGTATAACGAGAATATGATCTTAGCAGGCCCTGAAGAATATAAACATTTGTTAAAGTTTTCATTATTCATTACTTTCATTAAATGTCATCCTACAAGCTATTTAAATCTCAGTCCTCCAACACCTTTAATGTAGGCCTACAGTATGTGAAAACATCCAGTGATCTAGAATCTGTGCTCGTGTGAAACAAAAGCTATCGTCCTATATAGTATTGTGCTTTGTAGACAGAGGAACCATTTTAATGCAAGAACAAGAGGATGCTGAGTGTGTCCCACTCAGAAAACAAGGAAAACACTACAGAGAGGGAGAATGCATTCTCACATTCTTACAACTATTGTACTTTAGAAAAGGTACACTTCCTTCTGTTAAATGCCATCAGATGGGCAGGATCCCATCTTTAAGCCATGGGTGGGACTGACTCTCACTCATCCTGTTGCCGCTCATGTGTTTTTGTTTCCGTGGAGACATTATTCCTGGTGTCTTTGAAAAGAAACCAGAAAGAGAGGGAAGGAGAGAAAAGAAGAAAGTGAAAGAAAGGAGGGAGTTTCCAGCTTGCGGGCAGACGGAAGGCGTGAGGGCAGAGGGAGGTGCTGGTAGTGTGTCAGGGGAGAGATGTAGGTTTGCGTTGGCAGCCGCAGACAGAGAATGCAGACAGAGTTGGTAGGGGGTAGTGGGGCGCCAGATCACTGACACGACAAATCAAAACCAAAGTGACTTAGACTTCTTGGCTTTATATTTCTTGTTGGATAAACATCTCTGTGTTGAAAATTGCCCCTCTAATACATTGTGTTACAAAGCCTTTACCACCCTCCCGCTATTCCTCCTTACTATAACGGATCATGTTGACACATATTCCCCCACAGCTCTGACTGAAACAGTATACAATACGTCTGCAAGCCTCGGTCACCTCCTTGAGCTATGACCAAATGTGTTATGCTTGGACAGTGCCGTGTTATGCTGGATTTAATGCTAGAATGTGGGCTTGAACAAACCAGCAAAGGTTCTACCGATAGTTTTTGTCCTCTTCGCGGGAGACACCATTACCCTAAGCCTTAGAGTTACTAATGAAGTCATGCACAGCAAGTGCAGTCATAGAATAGCCTGTTTGATTTGTAAAAGGCACCAGTCAGGCTGGGCCAGGGTGGGCGGCAGTGATATGAGATGTCTTCTGTGCTATCATATGCGTGGGCAGAGTCTCTATATGGCAGCCACTGTTTATGACTAATACACATTAGATTGACATCGCTGTGGAGGAAATCCCGAGAAGGAACACTTATTCAAAACATTTCATAGTGTAACAGGAAACAGTTAAACACACTTCAGTAAATTGGCAAACATAGAGAACTCAGAGAAGTAGAGGAGACCTAAGTCCAACTCTTGTCTCTTGTGTCTTCAGTGATGCAAGAGGAGTATCAACAAGTGGAGACAACCATCACTGACTTAATAGGATGATTGGGCTGGAACTTGATCATATTTTCAGTTGGGGGAAAAAATATATATTTTCAGAATTAAAAGTGGAAGCAAAGTTCAAACAAAAACATCAGAGAAGGTCTAACCAGGAACCAACCAGGACAATAATAGCAAAGTGATTTTCCTTCACTCATGCAGGGCATATTTTAAGTACAAATTATGGTTGTGAAGACTTGACGTGGAGCTAGGGAGGCGCGTTGACAAAATTCCAAGCCCTCTTTGTGTCTGGAAAGTTGACATCAGGCTAAGAGCCAGGGTACGCTGTCAACGACTGAGTGGTCGGAAAGGGAAACTATTCGTGTTGTTTTCTTTTGGAAGAATAAAGGGGTCACAAGGACCAAGTTATCATACATTTTTCGCTTCATATGTGTTTGTATTGAATTTCATCTCAGGCGGTGCCTTTAATCTTCAAACAGGAGAAAACTATTTGGTAGGACACTCCTCCCAGCCTGAGACCTACAAGAACAAGGGACTGGGTGAATTATTTTCTACCTATTGGTCTTTCGACCGATCACATCAGATCTTTTCACATCAGATCTGATTTGTCAAAATACCAATTTGTGAACACAAGATCAGAATTTGGCTGCCTGTGTAAATAGAGCCAAAACACATATATAACACACCCTATACTGCATATATAACATACCCTATACTGCATATATTACACACCCTATACTGCATATATAACACATATATAACACACCCTATACTGCATATATAACACACCCTATACTGCATATATTACACACCCTATACTGCATATATAACACACCACACCCTATACTGCATATATAACACATATATAACACACCCTATACTGCATATATAACACACCCTATACTGCATATATTACACACCCTATACTGCATATATAACACACCCTATACTGCATATATAACACATATATAACACACCCTATACTGCATATATAACACACCCTATACTGCATATATAACACACCCTATACTGCATATATAACACATATATAACACACCCTATACTGCATATATAACACACCCTATACTGCATATATAACACACCCTATACTGCATATATAACACACCCTATACTGCATATATAACACACCCTATACTGCATATATAACACACCCTATACTGCATATATAACACACCCTATACTGCATACACACCCTATACTGCATATATAACACACCCTATACTGCATATATAACACACCCTATACTATACTGCATATATAACACACCCTATACTGCATATATAACACACCCGATACTGCATATATAACACACCCTATACTGCATATATAACACACCCTATACTGCATATATAACACACCCTATACTGCATATATAACACACCCGATACTGCATATATAACACACCCTATACTGCATATATAACACACCCTATACTGCATATATATACACACCCCTATACTGCATATATAACACACCCTATACTCTACATATATAACACACCCCCTATACTGCATATATAACACACCCTATACTGCATATATAACACACCCTATACTGCATATATAACACCCTATACTGCATATACTGCATATATAACACACCCGATACTGCATATATAACACACCCTATACTGCATATATAACACACCCTATACTGCATATATAACACACCCTATACTACATATATAACACACCCGATACTGCTTATATAACACACCCTATACTACATATATAACACACCCTATACTGCATATATAACACATATATAACACACCCTATACTGCATATATAACACACCCTATACTGCATATATAACACACCCTATACTGCATATATAACACACCCTATACTGCATATATAACACATATATAACACACCCTATACTGCATATATAACACACCCTATACTGCATATATTACACACCCTATACTGCATATATAACACACCCTATACTGCATATATAACACATATATAACACACCCTATACTGCATATATAACACACCCTATACTGCATATATAACACACCCTATACTGCATATATAACACACCCTATACTGCATATATAACACATATATAACACACCCTATACTGCATATATAACACACCCTATACTGCATATATAACACACCCTATACTGCATATATAACACATATATAACACACCCTATACTGCATATATAACACACCCTATACTGCATATATAACACACCCTATACTGCATATATAACACACCCTATACTGCATATATAACACACCCTATACTGCATATATAACACACCCTATACTGCATATATAACACACCCTATACTGCATATATAACACACCCTATACTGCATATATAACACACCCTATACTGCATATATAACACACCCTATACTGCATATATAACACACCCGATACTGCATATATAACACACCCTATACTGCATATATAACACACCCTATACTGCATATATAACACACCCTATACTGCATATATAACACACCCTATACTGCATATATAACACACCCTATACTGCATATATAACACACCCTATACTGCATATATAACACACCCTATACTGCACACCCTATACTGCATATATAACACACCCTATACTGCATATATAACACACCCTATACTGCATATATAACTATACTGCATATATAACACACCCGATACTGCATATATTACACACCCTATACTGCATATATAACACACCCTATACTACATATATAACGCACCCGATACTGCATATATAACACACCCTATACTGCATATATAACACACCCTATACTGCATATATAACACACCCGATACTGCATATATAACACACCCTATACTGCATATATAACACACCCTATACTGCATATATAACACACCCTATACTACATATATAACACACCACACCCTATACGATACTGCTTATATAACACACCCTATACTGCATATATAACACACCCTATACTGCATATATAACACACCCGATACTGCATATATAACACACCCTATACTGCATATATAACACACCCTATACTGCATATATAACACACCCTATACTGCATATATAACACACCCTATACTGCATATATAACACACCCTATACTGCATATATAACACACCCTATACTGCATATATAACACACCCTATACTGCATATATAACACACCCTATACTGCATATATAACACACCCTATACTGCATATATAACACACCCGATACTGCATATATAACACACCCTATACTGCATATATAACACACCCTATACTGCATATATAACACACCCTATACTGCATATATAACACACCCTATACTGCATATATAACACACCCTATACTGCATATATAACACACCCTATACTGCATATATAACACACCCTATACTGCATATATAACACACCCTATACTGCATATATAACACACCCTATACTGCATATATAACACACCCTATACTGCATATATAACACACCCTATACTGCATATATAACACACCCTATACTGCATATATAACACACCCTATACTGCATATATAACACACCCTATACTGCATATATAACACACCCTATACTGCATATATAACACACCCTATACTGCATATATAACACACCCGATACTGCATATATAACACACCCGATACTGCATATATAACACACCCTATACTGCATATATAAGACACCCGATACTGCATATATAACACACCCTATACTGCATATATAACACAAGGTAATAACAGTAATAACAGTAGTAATAAACTCTCCACTTCAGGAGATTAGGAGATGACTGAGAACAGATCATTCAGTATAACCTTGAGAAAGACATAGGTATCTTTTTCAAGCTGGACTTCTTATAGGTTAAAACCACAGATCTCCAAGCAATCTCTAGACCAGGGATATTAAACTCTTAATCGACGTGGTCTGGAGCCTGCTAGTTTTCTGTTCTACCGGATAATTAATTGCACCCACCTGGTGTTCCAGGACAAAACCAGTCCCTGATTCGAGGGGAACAATGAAAACATGCAGTGGAACTGATTTTGAGGTCCAGAGTTGAGTTTGAGGGCTCTAGACTAAACTATCGGTTAAAACCACAGATTTCCAAGCAATCTCTAGACTATATAGTCAACTCGAATAATACATTGCTGAAGAGAAAGAAAAACCAAACAGCCAGTTGTTTATGCCACCATGCCATGCCATCAAAGACCTCTTTATGAGATATGCACTGAAAGGGGAAAATACTGTGAACTATCCAAATAGGCATACCATTCTCAAAAAGCAACGGTAATTGTTATGTGTTGGGGATAAATGAACCATTTTGTTACACAGGTCCCCTGGTGGTTACAAAACATTCAGAGTACAGTTATTGTTTTCCAACCCAATATGGGACATCCCTGTATTCTTACAGTTTATGTATAGTTATTAAGTCCTAAAAGTCCCAAAGGTAGCAGGTGTCCCAAGCACTACTCATAAAACATAATGTAATTTTTCATTGTGAAGAAATGCATACTTTTAGCTCAAGATCTATGAAAAGTTATTGTAAACAATTATGGTACCACTGCATCGGTACACCCCAACACAGCCGGTTCGCTGCCTTCAAAAAATATATTTCAGAAGTTCGTATCTCTGTAAACTCAAAAAAACTTTTCAGGACACAGGCAGACGTTCAGGCGGTGTTGTGGAAAATAAGTGATCAGGGATATGATACTCTGATGAGTGATCAGAGATTCAATTGTCTTTTATTTAATGTTGTGAAGGCATCTAAGGTCTTGCCAAAATACAGAAACATAGTCAACCCCCGATTGTCAGTGTGCAGCTCTGAACAACGTACCAGCCATAGGAGTTGAGAAGTTTTCTTTCATGGCCTTCCAAGGCTCATTTAGGAGACCCGGAGTGACTGGAGGCTTCCTTGCTGACTGCTCTCTGAAATGCCTCATGGAGCAGGTGGGTTAAACAAATGCATATGGGGAACACACACACACCAGAAATGAAGCCGCAGACGTTGGGTTCCTGTGAGCCTTTCAAAACGCAGCAACATCAGAGAAGCAGGTGGTGCGACCGTGTTACAGCGACCCTCTTGCCCCGTTCCAAAATCCAGTGGCTCTGTAGTCTCTGATGCTGCATATGGGGAGCCAGAACACAGATCCTTTGAAGACACTTGCAGTTAGAAGTTTGGCTGAACCATCTGTCAAACAGTTCACCATCCACCAACGGAAAGAGAATATTTTGCTTTTGTTTGACTGAATGGGGTGGTTGTATCCTTTTCTACCTGGAACTCTTCTGAGAAGTTAATCATTAAAATGTAATGAATCGAAACATTGAAATAGTATTTCATTGTCATGTCATGATAATCTGTCATTTGACTTGTGAACGTTGCCGTGACAGGATGTTGCTAAAAGACCTCTTACACAAACCTACTGCTTGTTTGCAACCTAAGCTTCCCCAGGTGAGGTTTGCCACATGAGGAACCTACTAGGTTGGGTTTTGCGACATTTCAAATGCTATAAGGTGGCCAAAGTCTTGCAGTTGTGTACATTTTACCATTGTGCATTAGAATGATGGCCTGTGGGGCTCATTCCTTTCATCTCCAGTTACTCAAGCAAACAACAGCAATTAATACCTTTAAAAAACAGATGGAACAACATCTCATTGAACTGTGAGGGGACACACTCTAACACACACATACTTGTTGTTGTTGTATTGTTTGTATTATATTTTAGAATTTTAAATGTGTGTGACTGTCCTCGTCCATCAGTGTATCTGTGTTTTGTTAGTTGTCATGTTTTGTGTTTTGTTAGTTGTCATGTTTTGTGTTTTGTTAGTTGTCATGTTTTGTGTTTTGTTAGTTGTCATGTTTTGTGTTTTTTTGGGGAGGGGGGGGCCCAGGAAGAGTAGCTGCTGCTTCTGCAAAAGCTAATGGAGATCCAAATAAATAAATAGCTTATTATAATGAGACAAGTTTTGCCAGCCTAACAAGAGACTATAAGACAGTACAAACAGTCTGTTCTTACAAATCTCTATAGGACACAGGGAGACATACAGCATACAGGTTTTTTGCAAGAATGGCCCATTTTTTATCTAAGAGAATAACATACTGTAGCAGTACTTATTACTGAATTATACAGTTACGAAAATAGATTCACAGTGTGCTTCAAAAAGGCGAGCCAGAATTACCACAGGTCCTGTAATCAAATTTGCTCTAATTTCTTCACTGGTGCAGCCGCGCTGCCAGTACATTTACTATACACTCATGTATAATTGAAAACAGTGGTGGTTGGTGCCATTTAAGATAAGGGGGGATGTTTTTTTAATGAATATTGCCTTATTTCTATTACAGCATATTGGATGACAGTCACAAAATTCCATTCTCCCAGCTCAATGTAACATCGATAGGTTTAGGCTACTACATGTGTAATCACACATGTGTAATCATTAGTCCCACATTTGGAAACGAGAGTATCTATTAGACAAATTCAGGTATGTTTATTCCCCGTTTTGTTCAATTTGCTTCCATTTAGGAAACATTTTTCAATAGAATCAGCGCAATGAATACACCCCTGATTACACGCAATCACAGTTCACTTTCACAGCAGCCACATACAAACAGCTTGTTGTATATATGTGATTCACCACCTGGATTCAGTCTTATGTAGCAACATTTTAACATTTCTCCTTAGAATTCCACTGATTTCAAAACTCGGTCCTCCAGAAAGTGGAGAGCAAACACATAACTTTTGCTAGCGAACCAGCCAGCTAACAGTACACTTTAACTTGACATTAGCTTTATGTTTAACTACACGATACATTTTTTTAAAAGTTGCTTTTGACACAATTATCTAGACATACTGCCCAGCTCCAATACACAGTGCTATATGGCAGACCAATCCAAACTTTTCTCTCGGCATGTCCAGCCCACTCATTATCTCAGTCAATCATGGCTAGCGGGAAGGTTGCTCTTTTTCTGTGGATAAACCAACTAGTCTCGTAACATTTAACAATTTTATTTGTATTTACTGATGTCATACAAGTTTGAAATTAAGGCACATGAAAGTTCACATGTTCGAGAAGGCATTTCTCAAAAAAAACGCATTTAGAAAAAAAAAAACATTTTTTACGTTCAAACAGCTCTCTTGTGAAGTCGTGACTTGCGACATACACCTAGTTTCCTGAATTTGGTCACATATAATTCCTTCTCACATGTATCTACGCTCTCCTCCTCTCACCTTTTCTCTTTGCTTGTGGACTTAAGTGCACAACACATCAGCTGTGTATGACAAGGCGAAAAAAACATTCCAAGCCAAACCTTCATATCACTAACACAGCCTACATTGTTGTCACCATATTAGCTAACGTCAAGTCAACATAGCTAATAGAACTAACACATTAGTAAATCCACTACAATCATGCAGTACAGTGTACAGTCAGCAATAAGTATAGCAGTTACACCGGCGGGCCCCAAAAGCTTACAGAACCCTGACTTGGAATTCAAGGTAGTTCCAGTGTTGGATAGCCATAGCCAGGTAGCTATAACATAGTTTTATCCCGGTGGTTGAGTAGCCTAAACTAGCTCACTGCATTTGAGGCTAGCTAAGTAAATAAAAGTGAATATATATATATACTACAAAATATAGCTAGCTCTCTCTCTCGCTTCTCCTTAATTTTGGAAAAAATGTATTTGTTATAATCTGTTAAACTATTGTCTGTATCTTTGAGTCAACTACTCACCACATTTTATCCAATGCAGTGCTAGCTAGCTGTAGCTTATGCTTTCAGTACTATATTAATGATTTGATCCTTTGATTGGGGGAACAACATGTCAGGTCATGCTGCAAGAGCTCTGAAAGGTTGGAGGATGTCCTCTGGAAGTTGTCATAATTACTGTGTAAGTCTATGGAAGGGGGTGACAACCATGAGCCTCCTTGGTTTTGTATTGAAGTCAATGTACCCAGAGGAGGACAGAAGCTAACTGTCCTCAGGCTACACCATGGTGCTACCCTATAGAGTGCCGTTGAAGACCTTCATTACAGAACAGTGTGTTTTTATTAATTATTTGGTAATATAAATATAATTAGTATAGTTTTATTTAAAAATGCTTCCTTTTTTAATGTTTCAATATTAGATTTTTTATTAAATTCCTGAAAAAGCCTCCACGGATGGAATGCAGCAGTCTGTTGTAGGTGTATGTGGTATCACTTCCCCCTGGTGTTAACCTACAGTATAGTTGAACAATTACGATAATTACTGCGAGGCACCATTAGTAGGCATACCATTAGGGACACTGGCGCTGTCCTTGTGTTGTGTTGCCAATTTTGTTTTATCTGTTCACTTAATTAAATCAGCAGCTTCTCGTCTTAATTGGGCATTATGATTTGTTGACTGCGGTTTCTTAAAAAGTTTATACTCACGTCAAATACAATGTCAAGTAAAATTGTGTAAGGGGTGAGTTATTAAAGGGTTGCCTGGCTCGCTAATGCAACCATGTATTTGTGTCAATGTAAAGGTCTTAGGAATGTGCCATATACATATGTGCAAAAAACAATTATTTTGCTCAAATAAAATGGTGTCTGTTTTTTCATTGTGACATTTGACATAATTTATGCCTATTTCCCTCATCAAACGACATAAATGTATCTTTTGACATTTGAGCACCTTTTTTGTCCTGCCACACACCCTAAGGCCTTCTCAAATGGCTTACACACTCTGTATGATGAGTGTTCTCTGGGAGGTCATAACAACGTGGATCATGCACAAAATGCTCTCTTTCCCAGATACACAAAAAGGCAGCTCCGCTCACTACAAAACAGATGACCTCACTGAGGCACAGTGTGAATGGAAGGCCTTGTGCCTTATCACAATCAGGAACTTTAATAAGAGGCTTTTTTCCCTTCCCTGACTTTGTGATGAGACAGACCCCAAAGGAAGTACAATGGCAGGAGCTCGTACGGAACTATTTTGGCGTAACTTTCCAATTTTGTATTCCTGAATAAGGGCAACTTATGTCCTTAATATCAACTATGAGTTAGAATCGCTGATAGATGTACTATTATATATTTACTATTATATTGACATTCCATTGTACTTGATAGATCTGGAATATATTAAATTCCCTTCTCTTATACTCATGGAGTTGCAGTAAAATAAATCGTCTATGGTACTATTGGCTGTCAGTTAGAAGTGTGTGCATGATTGTTTATGTTTATACAATTCTATGTGAAGACAGTCCTGACCCTTAGGAGATGATCATGACTTATTTCAACCTTGGGCATGGCTATACAATCCAATTATTCACTGTTGAATCAAGCAAATTTTGCACATCTTCCCCCAGAATCTCGTAGATATGAAAAATGATATATTTCTTAAAAATTAAACCCAATTATTGGGCCTAAAACATTGTGGGTGAATAGCAATGGTTATAGAATACCACAAACCTCTTTACTTGCTGATGCAAAGTATTTTTATTTGCTGACACTGGCACAAGAAGAATAAACCCTAATTGTTAAGGGAAAAGGATGAGATATTTTCTTTTTTTATAGGCTCTGGAGCATACAGGATGCAAATAGAATAAACAGTTTCCGATGTTAGCAATTACCAACAATGACTCAGCTGATATATAACAGTCCAACCAACCCACCCTGCCCTGTGATAGAGGATCTGCTTCACACCACACCACTGTCACTAAACACGTTTACACTCATTCACTGTACGCATTTAGAGCCAAACATTCTGTGGCGAGAAAGAGAAGACATTGATAGAGTGAGAGGAAATTGTGTATGGTTTTCTTATTGTCATTAATTAGTGGTTAAACTTTAGCATAATAAACTTCCTTAATTTATTTGCTATTCTGTGGTGAAATTGCAGTGCTGAATCTGCGGAATTTTCATTCTTACCCATCACCAAAATCTCTGAAGAGTTGTCATTACAACAGCCAACTATAAATTATGCATATGTGTCTGCCAACAGTTTACTGTAACTAATATATATAAGGTATAGTAATTCAGACAGAGGCCTACATTATTTAACAATGGCAACAGTCATGGAATGACTGCCATAGGATAATTACAGAATTGCACAGCATCTGTAGGAAGTAGGAAGTGAAACCATAAACTAATGCACGAGGGAAAAACATTAACACTTCTGCATCTAACAGGAGGAAGAGCGCTGGTTGCTGGTGTCCTCCTCACATTGTCAACTCCCTGTTTCTGTACACGTGTCAAATTCAACTGTGTGCACTATAATAGCCTGTTGTAATGATGTTGATGTAATAGTGTTATAATAGCCAAGTATAATAGTGTTGCTATAATAGTGTTGCTATAATAGTGTTGTTATAATAGCTGGTTATAATAGTGTTGCCATAATAGTGTTGTTATAACAGTGTTGTATTAATAGCCTGTTGTATTAATAGCCCGTTGTAATAGTGTTGTTATAATACAGTTGTTACGATAGTGTTGTTATAATAGCTGGTTATAATAGTGTTGTTTTAATAGCCTGCTATAGTAGTGCTGTTATAATAGTCTGTTATAATAGTGTTGTTATAATAGTGTTGTTGCAATAATATTATTATAATAGTGCTGTTGTCATAATATTATTATAATAGTGTTGTCATCATAGCCGGATGTAATAGTGTTGTTATAATAGTGTTGTTGCAATAATATTATTATAATAGTGCTTTTGTCACAATATTATTATAATAGTGTTGTTGTAATAATATTATTATAATGTTGTTGATGTTGTCATCATAGCCGGATATAATAGTGTTGTTATAATAGCATGTTATAATATTGCTTTTATAATACTTTGTTATAGTAGTGTTGTTATAATAGCCTGTTTTAATAGTGTTGTTATAATAGTGTTGTTATAACAGTGTTGTTGTAATAGCCTGTTATAAAATTGCTTTTATGATAGTCTGTTATCATAATGTTTTTATAAATGTGTTGTTATAATAGTGTTGTTATAATAGTGTTGTTATACTAGACTGTTATAATAGTGTTGTTATAGTAGCCTGTTGTGATAGTGTTGTTATAATAGTGTTGTTATAATAGTGTTGTTATAATAGCCTGTTGTGATAGTGTTGTTATAATAGTGTTGTTGTGATAGTGTTTTTATAATTGTGTACAACACAGAGTTATAATACAACAACACAGAGTTACACATGGAGTAAAACAAACATACAGTCAATAATAAAGTAGAAAAATAAGTCTATATACGATGTGAGTAAATGAGGTGAGATAAGGGAGGTGAAGGCAAAAAAAGGCCATGGTGGCGAAGTAAATACAATATAGCAAGTAAAACACTGGAATGGTAGATTTGCAGTGGAAGAATGTGCAAAGTAGAAATAAAAATAATGGGGTGCAAACGAGCAAAATAAATAAATAAACACAGTAGGGGAAGAGGTAGTTGTTTGGGCTAAATTATAGATGGGCTATGTACAGGTGCAGTAATCTGTGAGCTGCTCTGACAGCTGGTGCTTAAAGCTAGTGAGGGAGATAAGTGTTTCCAGTTTCAGAGATTAATAATTAAAAGTGTTGTTATAATAGCCAGTTGTAATAGTGTTGTTAAAGTAGTGTTGTTATATTATGGTTGTTTTAATGGTCTGTCATAATCGTGTTGTTACAATAGTGTTGTTACAGTCGTGTTGTTATAATAGTGTTGTTATAATAGTGTTGTTATAATAGCCTGTTATAATAGGGTTTTATAATATCCTGTCGTAATAATGTTGTTATAATAGCTTTGTTATGATAGTGTAGTTATAGTAGCCAGGTGTAATAGTGTTGTTATAATAGTGTTGTTATAATAGTGTTGTTATAGAAGCCAGGCGTAATAGTGTTGTTATAATAGTGTTGTTATAGAAGCCAGGTGTAATAGTATCGTTATAATAGTGTTGTTATAATAGTGTTGTTACAATAGTGTTGTTATAATAGTGTTGTTACAATAGTGTTGCTACAGTAGTGTTGCTATAACAGTGTTGTTATAATAGCCTGTTATAATAGAGTTTTTATAATATCCTGTTGTAATATTGTTGTTGTAACAGTGTTGTTATAATAGTGTTGTTACAGTAGTGTTGCTATAACAGTGTTGTTATAATAGCCTGTTATAATAGTTTTTTAAATAATATCCTGTTATAATAGTGTTGTTATAATAGTGTTGTTATAATAGTGTTGTTATAGTAACCTGTTATAATAGTGTTGTTATAGTAGCCAGGTGTAATAGTATCGTTATAATAGTGTTGTTACAATAGTGTTGTTACAGTAGTGTTGCTATAACAGTGTTGTTATAATAGCCTGTTATAATAGTTTTTTGAAAATAATATCCTGTTATAATAGTGTTGTTATATTAGTGTTGTTATATTAGTGTTGTTATAGTAGCCAGGTGTAATAGTGTTGTTATAATAGTGTTGTTATAGTAGTGTTGCTATAATAGTATTGCATACTAGTGTTGTTATAATAGTGTTGTTATAATAGTGTTGTATACTAGTGTTGTTTTAATAGTGTTGTTATAATAGTGTTGTTATAGTAGCCAGGTGTAATAGTGTTGTTATAATAGTGTTGTTATAGTAGCCAGGTGTAATAGTGTTGTTATAATAGTGTTGTACACTAGTGTTGTTATAATAGTGTTGTTATAATAGTGTTGTTATAATGTTGTTATAATAGTATTGTTATAATAGTATTGTTATAATAGTGTTGTGATAATAGTGTTGTATACTAGTGTTGTTATAATAGTGTTGTTATAATAGTGTTGCATACTAGTGTTGTTATAATAGTGTTGTTATAATAGTGTTGTATACTAGTGTTGTTATAATAGTGTTGTTATAATAGTGTTGTTATATTAGTGTTGTTATAGTAGCCAGGTGTAATAGTGTTGTTATAATAGTGGGGTTATAGTAGTGTTGTTATAATAGTATTGTTATAATAGTATTGTTATAATAGTGGTCTTATAATAGTATTGTTATAATAGTGTTGTTATAATAGTGTTGTTATAATAGTATTGTTATAATAGTGGTGTTATAGTAGTGTTGTTATAATAGTGTTGTTATACTAGTGTTGTTATAATAGCCTGGATGTCTTGCTCCCAGGCAGACTAAATCACTTTTTTGCCCGCTTTGAGGACAATACAGTGCCACTGACACGGCCTGCAACGAAAACATGCGGTCTCTCCTTCACTGCACCCGAGGTGAGTAAGACATTTAAACGTGTTAACCCTCACAAGGCTGCAGGTCCAGACGGCATCCCCATCCTGGTCCGTGACTGGGCTGGGTTTCTTCTTGTAGTCCGGGATTGACTGTAGACCCTACCACATGGTGTCAGGAAAATAACCTCACACTCAACGTCAACAAAACTAAGGAGATGATTGTGGACTTCAGGAAACAGCAGAGGGAACTCCCCCCTATCCACATCGATGGAACAGTAGTGGAGAGGGTTGCAAGTTTTAAGTTCCTCGGCATACACATCACAGACAAACTGAATTGGTCCACTCACACAGACAGCGTCGTGAAGAACCTCAGGAGGCTGAAGAAATTCGGCTTGTCACCAAAAGCACTCACAAACTTCTACAGATGCACAATCGAGAGCATCCTGGCGGGCTGTATCACCGCCTGGTATGGCAACTGCTCCGCCCTCAACCGTAAGGCTCTCCAGAGGGTAGTGAGGTCTGCACAACGCATCACCGGGGGCAAACTACCTGCCCTCCAGGCCACCTACACCACCCGATGTTACAGGAAGGCCATAAAGATCATCAAGAACATCAACCACCCGAGCCACTGCCTGCTCACCCCGCTATCATCCAGAAGGCGAGGTCAGTACAGGTGCATCAAAGCTGGGACCGAGAGACTGAAAAACAGCTTCTATCTCAAGGCCATCAGACTGTTAAACAGCCACCACTAACATTGAGTGGCTGCTGCCAACACACTGACATTGACACTGACCCAACTCCAGCCACTTTAATAATGGGAATTGATGGGAAATGATGTAAATATATCACTAGGCACTTTAAACAATGCTACCTTATATAATGTTACTTACCCTACATTATTAATCTCATATGCATACGTATATACTGTACTCTATATCATCGACTGCATCCTTATGTAATACATGTATCACTAGCCACTTTAACTATGCCACTTTGTTTACTTTGTCTACATACGCATCTCATATGTATATACTGTACTCGATACCATCTACTGTATGCTGCCCCGTACCATCACTCATTCATATATCCTTATGTACATATTATTTATCCCCTTACACTGTGTATAAGACAGTAGTTTTGGAATTGTTAGTTAGATTACTTGTTGGTTATTACTGCATTGTCGGAACTAGAAGCACAAGCATTTCGCTACACTCGCATTATCATCTGCTAACCATGTGTATGTGACAAATAAAATTTGATTTGATTTTAATGGGGTTGTTATATTAGTGTTGTTATAATAGTATTGTTATAATAGTGTTGTTATACTAGTGGTGTTATAATAGTATTGTTATAGTAGTGTTGTTATAATAGTGTTGTTATAATAGTATTGTTATAGTAGTGTTGTTGTAATAGTGTTGTTATAATAGTGTTGTTATAATAGTGGTGTTATAGTATTGTTGTTATAATAGTGTTGTTATACTAGTATTGTTATATTAGTGTTGTTATAATAGTGTTGTTATACTAGTGTTGTTATAATAGGGTTGTTATAATAGTCTGCTATATTAGTGTTGTTATAATAGCCTGTTATAATAGTGTGTTATAATAGTGTTGTTATAATAGTGTTGTTACAATAGTGTTGTTATAATAGTGTTGTTATAATAGTGTTGTTATAATAGCCTGTTATAATAGTGTTGTTATAATAGTGTTGTTATAATAGTGTTGTTATAATAGTGTTGTTATATTAGTGTTGTTATAATAGTGTTGTTGTAATAGTGTTGTTATATTAGTGCTGTTTTAACACTGTTGTTATATTAGTGTTGTTGTAATAGCCTGTTGTAATAGTGTTGTTGTAATAGCCTGTTGTAATAGTGTTATTGTAATAGCCTGTTGTAATAGTGTTGTTATAATAGCCTGTTGTAATAGTGTTGTTATAATAGCCTGTTGTAATAGTGTTGTTGTAATAGCCTGTTGTAATAGTGTTTCTATAATAGCCTGTTTTAATAGTGGTGTTATAGTAGTATTGTTACAATAGTGTTGTTATAATAGCGGTGTTATAGTAGTATTGTTACAATAGTGTTGTTATAATAGCCTGTTATAATAGTGTTGTTGTAATAGCCTGTTGTAATAGTGTCGTTATAATAGTGCTGTTATAATAGTGGTGTTGTAATGGTGTTGATATAGTAGCGTTGTTGTAATAGTGTCATTATAATGGTGTTGTTGTAATAGCCTGTTAAACAAGTGTTCTTATAATAGCCTGTTGTAATAGTGTTTCTATAATAGCCTGTTTTAATAGCCTGTTATAATAGCCTGTTATAATAGTGTTGTTATAATAGTGTTGTTATAATAGTATTGTTATAATAGTGTTATTATTATAGCATGTTATGATAGTGTTTTTATAGTAGCCTGTTATGATAGTGTTGTTATAATAGCCTGTTATAATAGTGTTGTTATAATAGTGTTGTTATAATAGTATTGTTGTAACAGTGTTTTTGTAATAGCCTGTTGTAACGGTGTTGTTATACTATTGTCTCTAACTCCCTCCCTCCCTCACTCTCTCTCTCTCTACCCCCTCCCTCTTTGTCTCTGTCTCTCTCTCCCTTCTCCCTCTCTTCTAACATATTCTGTTGAGCAATTAATTTGGTTTTGGGCTGTCCCCTGGCGTCCACACATCACAGAAAAATGTCTGTCTGAGGCTTTGATATATTCCTCTCCTGTCTCCACAGCCGCACCGCCGGGCCAGATCCCGTTGCACTGATGTCACACATTCATTTAAGCACATCTTTATGGGGAGGGATTCACAAGATTACTTAAATGAAACTGTGCAAATTGGGAATAGGTGCTGGAATGCATAATGCCATGTTCTATCAGTGGTGAGAGGTTGGATTACATTTCATTAAGACACCCAACCCAAATGGATTCATACCTGTTAGGTCAACTATTCAAGTAATGTGATAAAACAATGACTGCTGGAATGAATGGACATTATGATTTTCTACGACGATATTATTACAGTGAGTTGTGACAACATCATCTACATTGAATTAGCATATATCACTTGTCTTCAATGCATTATCTTTCAGAGGCCAAGGCTCAGTAAGTGAAGCTTTTTCTCTGTGAGTGTGTTTGTGTGTGTGTGTGAGTGTGTGCATGTGTGTGTGTAAGTATGTATGTGTGTGTGTGTGTGCGTGCATCTATACTGGAGGGAAAAGGAAATTTGCGAGTTAAATCGTGGCAAAGGTGACTTGGCCTACATGCATATTGACAGGTTTATGGGCTGTGTGCCTTGGAGAGTGAGAGGAAAATGGAAGAGAACTGGCGTGTTTCCCAGACACACGCAGGTAAAACAGCAGGACCATGTTACCAGAAGCAATCTGGCACCCTAACAAGTACACCTACAGCCTGTCAGAGGAGAATGCGGACCAATTTAACTGTGTGTGTGTGTGTGTGTGTGGGCATACAGTGCCTGCATAAAGTATTCACACCCCTTGACTTTTTCCACATTTTGTTGTGTCACAGCCTGAATTAAAAATGGAATAAATTGAGATGTCGTGTCACTGATCTACACGCAATACTCCCTAATGTGAATTATGTTTTTAGAAACGTTTACAAATTAATAAAAAATGAAAAGCTGAAATGTCTTGAGTCAATAAGCATTCAACCCTTTTGTTATGGCGTAAATAAGTTTGGGAGTAAAAATATGCTTAACAAGTCACATAATAAGTTACATGGACTCACTGTGTGTAATAATAGTGTTTAACATGATTTTTAAATGACTGAACTGTCTCTGTACCCCGCACATACAATTATCTGTGGCTTCTGTAGCTCAGTTGGTAGAGCATGGCGCTTGTAACGCCAGGGTAGTGGGTTCGATTCCCGGGACCACCCATACGTAGAATGTATGCACACATGACTGTAAGTCGCTTTGGATAAAAGCTTCCGCTAAATGGCATATATTATATTATTATTATGTTAGGTCCCTCAGTCGGGCAGTGAATTTCAAGCACAGATTCAAACCACATAAAACAGGGAGGTTTTCCAATGGCTCGCAAATAAGATCACCTATTGGTAGATGGGTAACAATGGTGCAGTTGTTAATAACACTTTGGATGATGTATCAATACACCCAGTCACTACAAACATACAGGTGCCCTTACTAACTCAGTTGCCGGAGAGGAAGGAAACTGCTCAGGGACTTCACCATGTGGCTAACATGCTGACCAGACCGGACACATTGCTTGTGCGAGCGTAGCAGAATAAATGTAGAAATCCATGTTATTCAATTATTGCACACACACACTGCTCGCGCGCGTCAACGAGGGTTTGCTATGCCAAGGTCTAAATAGAACATAATCGCGCTGCAAGTCCTGCCTCTCTCATCTCCTCATTGGTTTATAGAAGCAGGTACCCCCGTGCCATATCCTCATTAGTTATACCCACGTGGGTGATTGAAAGACTAACTGTTTTGCCGGTCGTCGTGGTAATACTATGAAGGTTTAGATGCGATCACCATATAAGTTCAAAGATGAATATCCTGGAAGGAGGAGAGATGACTAGAAACAATTTGGTTGGCCGTTTTAGGTGTGGATTAATTGTCGGAGTAGAGGACCTTGTGCATTTCAGGTAAAATAACAACTCAATGTTTATATCCCAGGACAAATTAGCTAGCAAGTGCAAGCGAACTAGCTAAATTATCATACTTGTCCCAAAATTAATGTAATTGGTTTAGAGTTTGTTTTGATATTTTAACCTGTGTGTTATGATCGTGTTTGGTGTAATATACATTTATGCAAGATAGCACGCGATGGCACACGCGGGCAGCCGGTTTGGGTTCTGTGTAATGGTGATTTTCCAGTTTAATGGCTGTGATAGGAGAGAACTGAGGATGGATAAACAACATAGGAGTTACTCCACAATACTAACATAAATGACAGAATGAAAAGAAGGAAGCTTGTGCAGAACAAAATTCCAAAACATGCTTTCTGTTTGCAATGAGGCACTAAAGTAATACGGCCAAAAACAATCCCCAAAAACGTACCTTATGTCCTGAATACAAAGCGTTATGTTTTGGTCAAATCCAACACAACACATCACTGAGTACCACTCTTCTTATTTTCAAGCATGGTGATGGCTGCATCATGTTATTTGTATGCTTGTCATCTGCAAGGACTAGGACATTCTTTAGAATTAAAATACATGTAATAGAGCTTAGCACAGGCAAAATCAGAGAGGAAAACCTTGTTCAGTCTGCTTTCCAACAGATGCTGGTAAACAAATTCACCTCTGCAGGACAATTACCTAAAACAACGAATATATACTGGCCGAAAATATACTGGTGTTGCTTACCAAGATGACATTGAACGCTCCTGAGTGGCCGAGTGACAGTTTTGACATAAATCAGCTTGAAAATGGAAAATGGCTCTCTATCAATGATCAAACCACCATCAACAGAGCTTGTATCGTGTTTGCAGAGCTTTTGCAGTTCCTTCAATTTCAATTCTTAGATTAAAGAATTAAAATTCCAATACGCAGCACACTCTCCGTGACTGCCGCTGTTGCTGAACAGTTTGTTTGTGTGTTTAACTCTTGAACGATTCATTGACGAGAGATACTTACGAACTCAAAGAAAAATGTCGCTGTTTCGGAGGATTCAAGCATTGTTAAGGACAACCAACCAAATCAACAAAACAAAACAAAACCAGGTTAGCCAATAGGTATCAACGATGGAACCAAACCATCCCCTAGTAAGAGGGCGCGTGTGGCGAGTGGGGAGAGGTTTACTGATATGGATGTTGACTTGTTAAAATCCATCAATGAAAGGCTTGCCAAACTTGATATCTTGGATATATTACGAGAGGACATCTATGCATTATGTGCCAGTCTCGAATTCAGCCAACGTCAGATTGATGATCTAAGGAAAGAGAACACGGCGCTGAAAGGTACTGTAGACTCTATTCATAGCAAGGTGGAGGTGGTGCAAAGGGAGAACAAACAACTTAAAGAAACATTGCTTGATGTACAGTGTCGATCATTGGGGAACAATCTAATATTCTCAGGGATACCGGAGAATGACAACAGCAGAGACTGTGAGGACACAGTCCAATCTAATATTCTCAGGGATACCGGAGAATGACTACAGCAGAGGCTGTGAGGACACAGTCCGAGCCTTTATGTCAACTCAACTAAAATTGCCCACGGATGTTGTGCGTAATGCCACGTTCTCCAGAGTCCATAGAATAGGTAAGGCCTCTGGGAATAGGCCACGGGCTGTTATTGCATGTTTTGATATATTGAATCAAAAGGAAATGACGAAGAACATGGGGAGAGAACTCAGAAACACTGATTTTGGCATGAATGATCACTTCCCCACTGAGATCAATGAAAGGAGAAAAAAACTATATCCCATCATGACGGAAAAGCGTTGCCTGAATCAACGAGTCTCCATGGTGATGGATAAACTTTATATCAACGGGCAACTGTATCAGGACTCTAGAGTAACTCCCTGGCTATTTTAATTTAATGTTTAAAACTGAGTTTGTGTGTTGTAGTGTATCATGACAACTTCAACTACAGTATAATGAATATATGCTATATTGATCTCCACTTGATAAGGAAAGGGCTGCATATAGCACAGGTTAATGTATGTAGCCTTCCTAACAAAATACATGAGGTTTTTAACTTGGTCAACATAAATAATATTCATATTTTGGCTTTGACCGAAACACATTTAGATGCATCTGTAAATGATGGGCAAATTAACATTCAAGGATATAGTCTACTGAGAAGGGACAGGAACAGGAATGGTGGGGGTGTTGCACTGTATATTCAGAATCATATACCTTTTAAGAGGAGGGATGACCTTAATGTAGGTCAAATAGAGGCACTATGGGCTCAAGTACATCTACCTCACCAGGCACCCATATTGGTAGGATGTGTGTATAGACCTCCTAGCTCTAAGCTGTCCTATCTGGATGACCAGGCCACACATAGCAACAGAGATGTATTTATCTTGGGGGATTTAAATATAAATTGTAAGGATCACAATCATTTGAATAGAACAATTGATGAGATATGCCAAGAACTGTGGTTTGAAACAAATGGTTAATGATACTACTAGATCTTCAATTAAGTTGGGTCATCGTTCAGACACGTGCATTGAGCTGATTTTCTGTAATATACCATTGCAATACTAAAAAAACAGATCAATGCCAGTGGGCTGGACAGACCATAATATTGTGGACATAACCATAAACACTAAGATTCCAAAGAAACCCCCTAGGATTGTGGTCAAAAGACATTTTAAAACATTTAATCATGAGTTATGTCTAAATGATTTGGCTGCTGTACCCTGGGAGCTGATTTATCTAGAGGATGATTTAAATCACCCTACAGAATGTTTTATTGATTTGCTCATGGAGGTAATGGACCATAAGAAAGAGTACAGTTGGTGCACGTCCATCTCCATGGATTGATGATGAACTGGGTGAGGCTTTTTCTCAAAGAAATATGGCAAAAGTCTTAGAAGCCAAGTCAAAATTAGAAATTGATGAACAGAATTATAGAACATTAAATTGCAGTTAAATTGAATCGAAGGAAAAAAAAGTTATTTTACAACAATGCTTTTATTGACTGTAAAAATTATTCTAAAAAGGTATGGAACAGAGTTAAGGGCTTACTTGGTACATCTATCTCATCATGCCCATCTAGTGTGGAGGTTGACTGGATAATAATAACAAAACCAGTTGATATTGCCAATCATTTTGCTGATTTTTTTACACAGAAAATTAAATTACCGAGCAACAATGTAGACATACATTCTTCCAAACAAGCTATTGTCCAATGGATGTATGATCATATTATGAGCAATAAGATCTGCTCTTTTAGTCTACAAACGGTGTCAGTAGAGGAGGTGTTAAACCTATTGAAGTCATTACCTGATGGTAAATCTACAGGTTATGGTCTTATGGACCATTTTTTGCTTCACTGTGCTGCTCTCCAGATTGCAGTTCCACTGAGATACATATTTAATTGGTCACTGGAAAAGGGAATTTTTGCAAATGTATGGAAGCATGTGAAACTGTGTCCTATTCCGAAAGACAGCAAAGAACCTATTACTCCTGCCAATAGTCAACCAATTAGTCTACTCACTACACTCAGTAAGATATTGGAGGGTATTGTGAGTAGACAAAAGTGGGAGTACATGAAAAATAATGATCTGATTACAGCCAATCAGCATGTTTATCGCAAAAACCATTCCACTACCACTGCATTGGTTGACATGACTGATCAGTGGCTCAATGCTATGGATAATGGCACATTTTTAGGTGTACTATTTTTAGATTTCAGCGCAGCATTTGATTAAGTGGATCATGAAATAATTTTGACTAAATAAATGCATTATGGTTTTAAGGAGGTGGCATTGAATTGGGTACAGTCATATCTAGCTGACAGGAAACAGTCCACCTATATCAATGGTTCATTTTCGTCCCCTAATGTGTTAAACTGTGGAATACCGCAGGGCAGCTGCCTTGGGCCACTTCTTTATCTAATATATACTAACAACCTTCCCTATGCCTTGGTTGAAACTCAATCTACTATATTTGCAGATGATACTAGAATTTATGCAGCAAGACAATCGGTTCAACAGGTACAGCAGGCTTTACAAGGAGATTTGGAGAATATTAGGAAGTGGGTTTGCCAAAACAAACTTGTTTTAAACACCATGAAAACCAAAGTTATGTTGGTCTGTTCAACTAGGAAAAGGCCACAACAGCATGGGATACAATTAAGTATGGGAGGAGTACAAATTGAAGAAGTGGCAGAAACCAAACTATTGGGAGTGCAGCTAGACAACTGCTTCTCATGGTCGTCTCAAATATCTAATCTATGTAAAAATATATATATATATTAAAACAGCATGCATAAACAGAAGGATAGCTAAATATTTACCAGGAAAAATTATTCAGCAAATAACACAAACATTAATTGAGAGTCAGGTGAACTACTGTTCGGTGGTCTGGGGAAATGCACCATCAAGTGAAGTTAGGAGACTGCAGAATGCACAGAAGAATGCAGCTAGGATTGTTTTAAGGTGGAGATATGGTTCTTCTGTTGCAGTCATGGGTTGTTTTAAGGTGGAGATATGGTTCTTCTGTTGCAGTCATGGGTTGTTTTAAGGTGGAGATATGGTTCTTCTGTTGCAGTCATGGGTTGTTTTAAGGTGGAGATATGGTTCTTCTGTTGCAGTCATGGGTTGTTTTAAGGTGGAGATATGGTTCTTCTGTTGCAGTCATGGGTTGTTTTAAGGTGGAGATATGGTTCTTCTGTTGCAGTCATGGGTTGTTTTAAGGTGGAGATATGGTTCTTCTGTTGCAGTCATGGGTTGTTTTAAGGTGGAGATATGGTTCTTCTGTTGTGGGATTATAGTGGGATTATAGTAGATGAAGAATCAATATTTTTTTTTATTTAGTATTTATTGGGTCATTATGCTAGTATTATGTATGTTTGTAATCGTGTGTTATATGTGAAAGTGTGTTTGTATTATAAATTGTATTTTAATGTTTAAGGACTCTTGGAAGATTAGTCCAAATGGGGACTAAAGGAGAAATCAATAACCAACTTGACAGAGCTTGAAGAATTTAAAAAGAATAATGGGAAAATACTGTACAATCCAGGAGTGCAACGCTTTCAGAGACTCACAGCTGTAATTGCTGCCAAAGGTCATTCTAATGTATTCACTCAGGGGATTTAATACTTACCTAATCAAAATAATGTATATTAGTGTTACCTTTTCCATTAATAAAAAAAAAGTTAGAATTTTAGCTCCACTTTGACATTACAGAGTATTTTGTGTAGATCGCTGACAAATAATGACATTTATATTATTTTTAATCCCACTTTGTAACACAACAAGATGTGGGAAAGTCAACAGGTCTGAATATTTTCTGAAGGTACTGTATGTGTGTGATTGTGGGAGGGAATGAGGTGAAGGTTTAGAAATTCTAAGAAGCCGACTTCCACCGAAGGTGGTTCCTCTCCCTGTTCGGGCGGTGCTCGGCGGTCGGCGTCGCCGGCCTACTAGCCATCAATGATCGTTTTGCTTTTTCCGTTTGTTTTGTCTTTGGTTCTTTCACACCTGGTTCACATTTGCTTTAACTTCTGTGTATATAATTACCCCTGTTTTCTGCTTAGGTTTGTGCGGGATTATTCCTGTTATGTTGCTTGTTGAGGTTGTGCCTGTTTATATTCACATATTATACCGAGTGTGTATAAGCTCTAGGAGCGTTGTTTTTTTCCTCCTTCCGTGAGTAACTGGTTTCTCTTTTGTCGAGAGCGTTTATTTTGGTATTGTACCTGACCTATATGTTTTGTGGACTTGCCTATTAAAAAACACTACTCAGACATCTCTGTTCTCCTGCGCTTGACTCCTTCACCTATATCTAGACACAATATCGTAACAGAAGCACACACGCTTAACAATGGAGGTAATGTTCAATTTATGGACTTTTTAAACCCTGTTGGAGGTCATGACCTCTTAAACCCTGTTGAAGGGCATCTATGTATTCTCATTCTTTTTGACCTAATGTCACTTTGAGTGATTTAGATGATGGACAATTATGTCAAATCAGCAAACAAAGAATGTTTAAATAAATTCAATGTACAAAAGTCCAGTGATTTGTCAGTAATCTCCACATTGACTATATGGAGTTAGTTAGGACCACAATTATGGGAGATTTCTTACTATTATATATATTCATTTATGAACTATTTGCAAACTTCGGGATGTGTAGCTAAGTTTCAACGTTAATCCTAGTTTTGTTCTTTGTAAATTTGTTTTTAATAGGAGTTACAGTGTGTGCCTTGAACGTCATTAAAACCACTCCTATAAAATATTTTACGATGCCTTCAAGGGATAATGGCAGAAAAATACATAGTTATGACAGAAAAATACATAGTTATGACAGAAAAATACATAGTTATGACAGAAAAATACATAGTTATGGCAGAAAAATACATAGTTATGGCAGAAAAATACATAGTTATGACAGAAAAATACACAGTTATGGCAGAAAAATACACAGTTATGGCAGAAAAATACATAGTTATGACAGAAAAATACATAGTTATGACAGAAAAATACATAGTTATGGCAGAAAAATACATAGTTATGGCAGAAAAATACATAGTTATGGCAGAAAAATACATAGTTATGGCAGAAAAATACATAGTTATGGCAGGAAAATTATGGCATAAATACATAGTTATGACAGAAAAATACATAGTTATGGCAGAAAAATACATAGTTATGGCAGAAAAATACATAGTTATGACAGAAAAATACATAGTTATGACAGAAAAATACATAGTTATGGCAGAAAAATACATAGTTATGACAGAAAAATACATAGTTATGACAGAAAAATACATAGTTATGGCAGAAAAATACATAGTTATGGCAGAAAAATACATAGTTATGGCAGAAAAATACATAGTTATGACAGAAAAATACATAGTTATGGCAGAAAAATACATAGTTATGACAGGAAAATACATAGTTATGACAGACAAATACATAGTTATGACAGGAAAATACATAGTTATGGCAGAAAAATGCATTGTGCTCTACATTAACAGCTCTCTGCCCATTAACCACTTTTTTTCCAAAATGTAATTGTATTTTTCCAGATCTTTGGATCATGTACTTGGCAACCCTAAAGTGCTGCCACGCAGACACACCTATTCATTCTTACGTCATGAGATTTTTTTGTCTGGGCTTGGTGACACAACTGTGAATGCCACAGCCTGGAGAGTGGTCACTGCTTTAGCTAACGGAAACCTCAGCTATGTAGGTCTGATCTCAGGGGATCTTTTAACACCAAACACTGGAGACATACCAGCAAGCAACAGCACTGAATCGGATGAGATGACCTTTCACTGTTTAAAACTCTTATGGGCTGATCTATACAAATGAGGTCATTTTGACCAGGCAAAAAAAAAAAAGATATACACTACCGTTGAAAAGTTTGGGGTCACTTAGAAATGTCATAAAAAAAGCACATTTGTTGTCCATTAAAATAACATAGAATTCATCAGAAATACAGTGTAGACATTGCTAATGTTGTAAATGACTACTGTAGCTGGAAACAACAGATTTTTAATGGAATATCTACATAGGCGTACAGAGGCCAATGATCAGCATTGTGTTCCCAATGGCATGTTGTGTTAGCTAATCCAAGTTTATCATTATAAAAGGCTAGTTGATCATTAGAAAACCCTTTTGCAATTATGTTAGTACAGCTGAAAACTGTTGTCCTGATTAAAGAAGCAAAATAACTGGCCTTCTTCCAACTAGTTGAGTATCTGGAGCATCAGCATTTGTGGGTTCAATTACATGCTCAACATGGCCAGAAACCAAGGGCTTTGTTCTAAAACTCGTCAGTCTATTCCTGTTCTGATAAATGAAGGCTATTCCATGCGAGAAATTACAAAGAAACTGAAGATCTCGTACAACGCTGTATACTACTCACTTCACAGAACAGTGCAAACGGGCCCTAACCAGAATAAAGGAGGAGTGGGAGGCCCCGGTGCACAACTGAGCAAGAGGACAAGTACATTAGAGTGTCTAGTTTGAGAAACTGATGCCTCACAAGTCCTCAACTGGCAGCTTTGTTAAATAGTACCCACAAAACACCAGTCTCAACGTCAACAGTGAAGAGGCGCCTCCGGGATGCTGGCCTTCTAGGCAGAGTTGCAAAGAAAAAGCCATCTCAGACTGGCCAATAACAAGAAAAGATAAAGACGGGCAAAAGAACACAGACGCTGGACAGAGAAACTCTGCCTAGAAGGAAGGACTTGTGATGCGTCAGTTTCTCAAACATTTTGTGCTTTGGTCACAACATGATTCCATATATGTAATTTCATGGTTTTTGATGGCTTCACTATTATTCTACAATGTAGAAAATAGTAAAAACAAAGAAAACCCCTTGAATAAGTAGGTGTGTCCAAACCTTTACCTGCTAATGTATGTAAACAGTGCATTCTGAAAGTATTCAGACCCTTCACTTTTTAAACATTTTGTTACATTACAGCCGTGTTCTCAAATGGATTTTAAAAAAACTTCCCTTCATCAATTTGCACACAATACCCCATAATGACAAGGCCAAAACAGATTTTTTTAAATGTTTGATAATTTATTCAACATAAAAAAACAGAAATACCTTATTTACATACATATTCAGACCCTTTGCTAGGAGACTCACAATTGAGCTCAGGTGCATCCTGTTTCCATTGATCCTCCTTGAGATGTTTCTACAACTTGATTGGAGTCCAGTTGTGGTAAATTCAATTGATTGGACATGGTTTGGAAAGGCACACACCTGTCTATATAAGGTCCCACAGTTGACAGTGCATGTCAGAGCAAAAACCAAGCCATGAGCTCGAAGGAATTGTCCGTAGAGCTCCAAGACAGGATTGTGTCGATGACAAGATCAAGATTACCAACACATTACTGCAGCATTGAAGGTCACCACCTTCCGGAGACACCTGAAACCCCACCTCTTCAAGGAATACCTAGGATAGGGTAAGTAAGGGTAAGTAATCCTTCTCCCCCCTTCTCCCCCAACAAGATTTAGATGCAAGTGGCTGTTCCACTGGTTGTCATAGGTGTTTGCACCAATTTGTAAGTCGCTCTGGATAAGAGCGTCTGCTAAATGACTTAAATGTAAATGTAAATGTAAATGTCCCCAAGATCATGGTGGCCTCCGTCGTTCTTAAATGGAAGAAGTTTGGAACCACCAAACTGAGCTATCGGGGGAGAAGCGCCTTGGTCAGGGAGATGACCAAGAACCCGATGGTCACTCTGACAGAGCTCCAGAGTTCCTCTGTGGAGATGGGAGAACCTTACAGAAGGACATCATCTCTGCAGCACTCTACTAATCAGGCTTTTATGAGTGATGACTGAAGCCACTCCTCAGTAAAAAGCAGATAACAGCCCACTTGGAGTTTACCAAAGCTAATGGACTCTCAGACCATGAGAAACAAGATTCTCTGGTCTGATGAAACCAAGATTGAACTCTTTGGTTTGATTGCCAAACATCACGTCTGGAGGAACCCTGGCACCATCCCTACAGTGAAGCATGGTGGTGGCAGCATCATATTCTGGGGATGTTTTTCAGCGGCAGGGACTGGGAGACTAGTCAGGATCAAGGCACAGATGAAAGAAGCAAAATACAGAGAGATCCTTGATGAAAACCTGCTCCAGAGCACTCAAGACCTCAGACTGGGGCGAAGGTTCACCTTACAACAGGACAACGACCCTAAGCACAGAGCCAAGACAACGCAGGAGTGGCTTCAGGACAAGTCTCTGAATGTCCTTGAGTGGCCCAGCTAGAGCCCGGACTTGAACCTGACTGAACATCTCTGGAGAGACCTGAATATAGCTGTGCAGCGACACTCCCCGTCCAGCCTGACAGAATTTGAGAGGATCTGCAGAGAAGAATGGGAGAAACTCCCCAAATACAGGTGTGCCAAGCTTGTGGTGTCATACCCAAGAAGACTCGAGGCTGTGATCGCTGCAAAAGGTGCTTCAACAAAGTACTGAGTAAAGGGGTTGAATACTTATGCAAATGTGCTATTTCAGGTTTTAATTTTTTATAAATTTGAAGAATAAAATTAGCTGTTTTTGCTTTGTCATTATGGGGTGTTGTGTGTATATTAATGATGGAAAAAATACATTTGATCAATTTAAGGATAATGCTGTGACATAAAAAAATGTGTGAAAAATCAAGGGGTCTGAATACTTTCCGAATGCCCTGTAGATGTCGGGGGCCCCATCTAAACTGCTGCCAAACATCCAGCACACATCTATTTCAGATTCCATGAAATACACCCTTTACATCAATGTAGAGACTGAGAGATGGTGTCACTACTTGGCGATCTGGAGGCCACCTGGTGTGACTCATTCTAGAAGGGGATTTTGCTGGAGAAAATGTACTAATAATGAGCTAAATACCTTCTTCCTTCCTGTTGTTGTACTCTTGCAGTGCGGTAAGCCAGAAAATGATGGTCCAACTGGTTAGAAACAGTCAAGTTGTTGCTTCTGTTTTTTGTTACATTTACAGTAATGACACTACTGTGAGTCTGTACAGAATCACATTTTAATACGAATTATGTGGTCACATTAGGGTTATTCAGGTCCTGTAGTGTTTTGACAACACAACAATTTTAATGACTTTTCTAACTGAAAATATTTGTATTTGTGACATTTAATTTAAAAGCTCTCCTTTTGTTTTGTATAATCAATGAGAACATGGTTTATATTTGTGTGGTATTAAACAATGTGTACTACACAATGCATGCAATGAAGGCAATGTAAATAGAGATCTATAGTATTCCAAACTTGTTTTGAATCATGTGCCGAGTATTCCAAATGGATTCTGACGTTTTTCACAACATATTTCCATATTTGCTCAGTTAAAGTGTCACCCATCTTCTCCTGGAGGCGTGGCAGCAGTGTAGTCTGTCATCAATTTACCTCATTGACTGAAGGGAAGTGGTCAGTCAAACCAGCACTTCATCGTATCCGGGGTGACTTCTGACCTTGGCATTTAAGTTCAGGTTTGACCTGAAGTAAAAGCCCCATTCTTCTCATAGGCACGCCATTGTACCAGGGGCAGGTTAGTCTGCAACCTCCCAACACAGACGCACTCACATTGGCCCTCATCATTGGCGGCAACCTCTGTGCATCAGAAGAATTCTTGGGGAATTTATGCACCATCTCCCAGGCTAATTGAATTAGACGGGATCGTGTCGACACTGTGGCCATTGTGGCAAAAGTACAATGTTGCGCTTCATATCGTCCAGAGCACAGGGTGGAATTCTATGCCATTTAGCCCCCCCACGCTGCCCTCCCCACCCCTCAGCCGCATCCTGGCCACTCTCTCTGTAGATCCCCCTCTCTTTCTCACTATTTCTCTCTATCTGTCCATTGAGTGTCCAATGATATGCTTGAGGGTCCTTCGCTGGCCCCAGATAAGGAGAATCATTAACCAATCCCTGAGAGAGGGCATTTACAGCCACAGGGCCACAGGGCACAAGGCTGGCTCTGGACTGGCGGAATGGAGGCAGGGTGAGCTCTGTGTCACCGAATGGACATGTCGGCTGTTGGGCCATTTGATCTGCCTGCTTCCCGCCTGGTACTGCTGATCCTCAAAACTGGGGCTGTATCACCGCCTGGTACGGCAACTGCACCTCCCACAACCACAAGGCTCTCCAGAGGGTGGTGCAGTCTGCACAATGCATCACTGGGGGCAAACTAGGACACCTACAACACCTGATGTCACAGGAAGGACAATAACCACCCAAGCCAATGCCTGTTCACCCCGCTTCGTTCCAGAAGACGAGGTCAGTACAGGTGCATCAAAGCTGGGACAGAGAGATAGAAGCTGTTTTTCAATCTCAATGCCATCAGATTGTTAATCAACCATCACTAGCACAGAGAGGGGGTTGCCTATCTACAGTCTTGATATCATTGGCCACTTTAATAAATGGAACACTAGTCACTTTAATAATGCCACTTCAAGAATGTTTACATATCTCACATTACTTATCTCATATTAAGGTCACAGTTATGAAAACGTAGGACACTAATGAGGCCTTTCTACTGACTGAAAAACACACAAAAAAGATGCCCAGGGTCCCTGCTCATCTGCGTGAATGTGCCTTAGGCATGCTGCAAGGAGGCATGAGGACTGCAGATGTGGCCAGGGCAATAAATTGCCATGTTCGTACTGTGAGACGCCTAAGACAGCGCGACAGGGAGACAGGACGGACAGCTGATCGTCCTTGCAGTGGCAGACCATGTGCATCAACACCTGCACAGGATCAGTACATCCGAACATCACAGCTGCGGGACAGGTACAGGATGGCAATAACAACTTAATGAGTTACACCAGGAACGCACAATCCCTCAATCAGTGCTCATACTGGCCACAATAGGCTGAGGCTGGACTGAGGGCTTGTAGGCCTGTTGTAAGGCAGGTCCTCACCAGACATCACTGGCAACAACGTCGCCTATGGGCACAAACCCACCGTCACTGGACCAGACAGGTCTGGCAAAAAGTGCTCTTCACTGACGAGTCACGGTTTTGTCTCACCAGAGGTGATGGTCAGATTCGCGTTTATCGTCGAAGGAATGAGCGTTACATCGAGGCCTGTACTCTGGAGTGGGATCGATTTGGAGGTGGATGGTCCGTCATGGTCTGGGGCGGTGTGTCACAGCATCATCGGACTGAGCTTGTTGTCATTGCAGGCAATCTCAATGCTGTATATTACAGGGTACAGGGAAGACATCCTCCTCCCTCATGTGGTACCTTTCCTGCAGGCTCATCCTGACATGACCCTCCAACATGAAAATGCCACCAGCCATACTGCTCGTTCGTTGCGTGAATTCCATTAAGACAGGAATGTTAGTGTTCTGCCTTGGACAGCGAAGAGCCCGGATATCAATCCCTTTGAGCATGTCTGGGACCTTTTGGATTGGAAGGTGAGCGCTAGGCCCATTCCTCCCAGAAATGTCCGGGAACATGCAGGTGCCTTGGTGGAAGAGGGGGTAGCATCTCACTACAAGATTTGGCAAATCTGGTGCAGTGCATGAGGATGCAGCTGGTGGCCACACCAGATACTGACTGTTACTTTTGATTTTGACCCCCCCTTTGTTCAGGGACACATTATTCAATTTCTGTTAGTCACATGTCTGTGGAACTTGTTCAGTTTTATCTTGGTTGTTGAATCTTGTTATGTTCATACAAATATTTACACATGTTAAGTTTGCTGAAAATAAACTCGGTTGACTCTTTTTTTGCTGAGTTTATATACTGTACACTGTACACTACACTATCTATTCTTTACTATCTATTGCATCTTAGCCGCTCTGTCACTGCTCATCCATATATGTTATACATATATATTCTCATCCCATTCCTTTACTAGATTGTGTGTATTAGGTTTTGTTGTGGAATTGTTAGATATTACCTGTTAGATACTGCTGTACTGTCGGATCTAGAAGCATAATCATTTCACTACACTGTCAATAACATCTGTTAACCATGTGTGTGTGACCAATAACATTTGATTTGATTCAATTTACTGGTGCAACCAGCCAGGCACTCTGGGGTGAAATACAGTGTTGTTGGTCTCTCTTATCATTGCTATGCAGACGACACACAATTAATCTTCTCCTTTCCCCCTTCTGATGACCAGGTGGCAAATCGCATCTCTGCATGTCTGGCAGACATATCAGTGTGGATGACGGATCACCACCTCAAGCTGAACCTCGGCAAGACGGAGCTGCTCTTCCTCCCGGGGAAGGACTGCCCGTTCCATGATCTCGCCATCACGGTTGACAACTCCATTGTGTCCTCCTCCCAGAGCACTAAGAACCTTGGCGTGATCCTGGACAACACCCTGTCGTTCTCAACTAACATCAAGGCGGTGGCCCGTTCCTGTAGGTTCATGCTCTACAACATCCGCAGAGTACGACCCTGCCTCACACAGGAAGCGGCGCAGGTCCTAATCCAGGCACTTGTCATCTCCCGTCTGGATTACTGCAACTCGCTGTTGGCTGGGCTCCCTGCCTGTGCCATTAAACCCCTACAACTCATCCAGAACGCCGCAGCCCGTCTGGTGTTCAACCTTCCCAAGTTCTCTCACGTCACCCCGCTCCTCCGCTCTCTCCACTGGCTTCCAGTTGAAGCTCGCATCCGCTACAAGACCATGGTGCTTGCCTACGGAGCTGTGAGGGGAACGGCACCTCAGTACCTCCAGGCTCTGATCAGGCCCTACACCCAAACAAGGGCACTGCGTTCATCCACGTCTGGCCTGCTCGCCTCCCTACCACTGAGGAAGTACAGTTCCCGCTCAGCCCAGTCAAAACTGTTCGCTGCTCTGGCCCCCCAATGGTGGAACAAACTCCCTCACGACGCCAGGACAGCGGAGTCAATCACCACCTTCCGGAGACACCTGAAACCCCACCTCTTTAAGGAATACCCAGGATAGGATAAGTAATCCTTCTCACCCCCCTAAAAGATTTAGATGCACTATTGTAAAGTGGCTTTTCCACTGGATGTCATAAGGTGAATGCACCAATTTGTAAGTCGCTCTGGATAAGAGCGTCTGCTAAATGACTTAAATGTAATGTAAATGTAAATGTAATGTTGTCCTCTCTCTGTAGCTACATGTGACTTATGCATTTCACATCCAGAAGTATCTGATCTTTGTTGTTTGTCATTGAGGCATACAGACCTCCCTGAGTCCGCCATAGTGCATGTAGTGCCATACACACAAAGGATGTTATGGAGCATGCATACCTTGGAATCATATCACCACTCCCTCGCGGGATCTGATGCAACTTGCATATCAATGCTGATGTGAACACAGTGACTTCATTATTTCACCATATTACATTTTGTTGGACAGAGGACCAGACTACCTTGCTCCTTGGAAAACAAACTAATTGAAATCAACTCCATGAACAGACGGACTGTATTCTATAAATATCACATGATCTCTCATCTCCCAAAGAGGCCCTTTGTGGATGGCAGTTGGTCATACATTCCTTTACACAATTACACTTTGCTCCATGTTCCTACTACACTGGTGGCATTATCGCCATTCTCCACATTTTCTTGGAGAGATCAGACATGATGGAAACTTTGTTTATAGATTCACAACCCACCGCCGCCCCCAAACTTAAAGTAGATATGCTAATGAGAAGGACTATGGAGAAGGCTTCCACAACAAACCTCAAGTCAAATATCAATGGGGTGACACGACATCACAGAGAGTCCTTTTGTCTGCTCAGTCTCCAGCACAGTTTCGCCTAGGGGTCTGATTTTCATATCGCGTCGGGTTTTTAGGCATCTGGACGCAAAGACACGCATTGCCTCTGGTTGAAGGAATACATTAAGCAATAACTAATGAATAGAGCAGAGCACTCCTTAGAAGAAGCTTCTTCATAATAAGATGGTTGACCTTCCATTTATCATGTTTGACCCTAGATAGCTCTGTGTGAAAGGGCAGTGATTCCTTACCATGCCACTGAAAATAATATACTGTGTAATGCCCGCACGCACGGTCCCACCAGGAACAAAAAGCTATACCTTTTAGCTACCTTGTCCTCTGGGTATTATTTTTCATGAAATGTACAGCACTCCAAAATATAATTTTTAAACAATTAATTTATTGCTCTGCACCTGTATTTCATAAGATGTACGTTGTCTCAAAGGTGAACCTTTTTGTCAAATGATTGCCTTCATAAACTCTACAACTAAAGTAAAACTAAAAACTATAGCTAATCTCTGTTCTCTGTTGTTTGGCCTGAGGTCTTGTTGAGGACCAGATGGTGATTGATTCGCAGTGCTCTGTCCACATGCACAGTCTTGTGTGTAATGAAGATGAAGAGGTCATCTGCCTTGTGATGCTTCCTCCATGCCTCCTGCAGGTCGTAAACCACTCTCTAACCTCCGTCTCTGAAGTGGATCAGGAGCCAGGACTTTGTCACAGTGAGGACGCTTAGTCACACGTACTTCTTTGATCACAGGGACTGTCCCCTAGGCAGTCAGCTGTCGCCTAGTTTCTTAGGGACCAAGTTTGATGACTCTCCACAATCAATTCACTGAGCTCTTAATTAGACACGCCAACAGACTGACTTGCGTGGCACACGCATGTGCACACACACACACACACGTGTACACACGTACACACACACGCGCGTGCGATATCTTGAAATTATTAAAATGTTTATTTTATAAACTGCGTTAGATTGACTCATATTACGATGGACTTTTTGCCATAATAGTTTTTGAATAAGCGCTGGTCAGTATTGCTTTAGTCATTGGACATGAGAGGACTGGATACACAAGTGACTCTTGTACTTAGAATCTTTCCATGGTCATTTCATTGCAGAGAACAGTTTGGTTCCAGGGACCAAGAACACTGTCATATTCTACTAAGCTAAATAGAAGTGTTTTAGGAAAGTCATATCAAGGATGATTTTTCTATCTTGATTTGGAATTTTAAGTCCTCTTGAAGTGTAAATATATATATAAAAATATATTTAAAAAAATGTTTTGGGCCTTACTGCTATTACCATACAAATGCATTGAACAACAGATGAACTACATGGAACAACAGATATTCTCCAATTAAGATCAAAAGGAAGTTTGTTATGAAGTGTTTGTCCAATATCTGATAGATACAGCAAAGATTAGGAAACATTTATTTATTTATTTATTTTTAACATGTATTTAACCCCTTATTTTTGGCATTAAACAGTCTCCATATATACTGTACTTCATTTTTTCAGCTGGTACGGGGGACCTTCAAACGGGTCTTGTGAGGCCTGCAGACGTACTAGAGCATAACAAACAACATGTACAGAGAGGAAGCTCCCTGTGTAGCACAGACGGAAGTTGACAGACCGGCTGTATTGACTTCAGACGAGTCCCAAGACCCGTGTTGGGGTCACAGATCAAAACAGGGAACATGTTTCATGTTCGTGAGAGTCTCATCTTTCCATAGAAGGGTCATAATAGTTGGCAAATCGTTAGGACGCTACAAACAATTTAATGAGAAGATCGATTTTCGAGATGTCTCATGGTCTGACTAACGTCGCTCTGAGCTCTGTCACCTTTCACTGCAGATGTGGCACAAAAACAGATGTCGAGTTAAAACTGCAAGGGATTTTATTATTATGCTAATTAGATGTCTGCAGGGGCACGGACATTGACTCTAGGGGGTTTTAAGATCGTTTTCAGACTTATTACAATATATTAGCCTTGTAGTACCAGCAAATGTAATTTCCTCAGGGTTTCATCCAACTGTCTCTGGTTTGGGTAAAGTCTCATTCTAAATGCTCTGAATTTGATAACGCCATAGGCGTTTTTTGGGCACTCACACATCTCTCACTCTATCTGCCTCATCTGTCTCTCTCTCTCTCTCTCTCTCTCTCTCTCTCTCTCTCTCTCTCTCTCTCTCTCTCTCTCTCTCTCTCTCTCTCTCTCTCTCTCTCTCTCTCTCTCTCTCTCTCTCTCTCTCTCTCTCTATGTTTACTCTACTTAGCCAGTGAGTGTAAAATGAATAGGAAAGCGGACAGGAGGAAGTCCATGATTTCTCCTTGACGACGTCTATAATTCTGATAAGAACTATTACTTTGGAGAGGTTTTGAAGTGACTTGTTTGGCTTCACAGTGGTGACAAGCCATGTTACACTACATTTAGCTAATGGAGCGAATATATACATTCCACTCAATTACTGTAGGTCTCACTGATCCCTTAGGTGATAGGACATTCTCAAATAAGGCCTCTTTATCTCAGAGACAAAAGGCAACACACACACAACTTTTACATGGAACACGTGACAGAGCATGCTCCTGTAATGGCATCCGACTCCGTTGTCAGAACAGATGGGCCTGTTGCTAAGGATAAGGCTAGAGGAATCAATTTTTTCATTCCAGCTTATTTGCCTCAAAACCACAAGCAATATCTCTGGGTTTCCCAAGACATAATGACAGAAAGAAAACCCAAAAGGAGGACTTGGAGGAAGGTCAGAGATGAGGAGGCCAGGGAAGAGAAACAGTCAGCTGTTACCACAGAGGTTCAGAAAGGTAGACACACACAATACATGAGTTGTGTGAGAGCCAGTTCAGTTTTAATCCCTGAGATACTGTAACAGAAACAAATGCAACAGAAGCACATTGACTATCACAATTAAAGTAGGCATGTTCCGGGGTTAAAACTCTGGTTCTCTGCATCCTTACTCTGTAAAAACAACCAGACCGCTACGTACACACAGGGCGGGGGTGTTGGAGCTAGGAGCCCAGCCTGCCAGGGAGGAAGGGAGGAAGGTGTTAGATACTGGTGGTCTCAGAGTGAAGGCTCTTCTGCAGTAGCCTATATTTGCTTTATCCCTGACAGTATTTTAATGTAGTGGGGGAACAACTAAAGGAGGGATCTCTTTTGTGAGATGAGAAAACAATGAAGACGAGCCACTTTAGATTTGAGAGTACCAACGTTCAACTCATCGTTTGCCTCCATTATGGTTAGGCTTTTGTTAAACTGAAAATGTAGGCACAGACAAAGTTCCTTTTGGGTTTTGGGCAGGAAGCTTACTGCACAGTAACAAGTCCACCCGTTTTCTAGATTTGATCACTGTCATCTTTTATTGCTCCCTAGAACATGAGTTCTATCAATCTTCATTCTGTTCCCTCATACCCACTCTTCCTCCTCCTCCTCCTCCTCCTCCTCTTCCGTGGGCTTATATTCTCCTTCACATCCTGATTAACATAATATAGCTACGTTGTTAAACTTTCAATCATGATGAGGAAAGTTGGATACATCATTGACATGGGCTTGGAGCATGAAACAAGTCATGGTTGTCCTTATAACTGAAGGTAACATTTAGTTATGTGTTGTGTGTGTTTAGATGTCAATGAGTGAGGGTAACAGCTTGAGCAACAAATAAACACATTTTATTTCCCCCGTAGTTTTATTTCCCCCAAGCGTAAACCACTTGAATACTATTCAAGACTACAGTATTCACCCTTTCTGAACAGTGTAGTCATATTTATTGTAAATAATAATAATAATATAATATATGAAAGGTTATCACAAAAGCCATAAACAGATTTATTCTCCACTCACATTTTTTGCCCTACGACTTGTAGCCTACAGTGTGCTATAAAACTACACAGACAGTGTAGGCGGTAGAGGTCTGAATAGAGCAAGGTGAGGGACACCGACCACGTCGCACGTCATCATCAACAGTGGCCCGTGCCATTTCTGCCGCCACACAAAGCTCTGTGCTAAACTAAGATCAACTCATAAACATGGATTCTTCAGAAAACAGTGAAAAGATGACGTCTGGCCATAGATGTATAAGTTCTTCATATGATGTGTCTGTAATCGAATAAAACCTACACGGCCAGCGTACACAGCACTGTCAGTTTTCAGGCCAGATAACGTCATGTTTACACTTAGGATTACGTTTATGGAAAAAATAGGGCACTTTATGCTCCTGAAAATCGGCACATTTTCAAATTTTGGTGAATTATGACTCTTCTGAGACTATTCGTTGATGAAGGCCGGCGTTTGTGATTCAGAAGCAAAAAAAAAAAAAAGATCCAACAATTTGATCAGGGACACATACTCAGATTCTCTCCAAAACAGGCGGAACAAAAAAATGGGAGATTATTTTCAGAGCATGAGAAATGTGCATTAGCGTCCTCCAACTAACAGTATGTGGAGCAGGTGGCATGTGCGAAACCATTTTGATTGGTAGATAGGAATCTACTAGGAGTCTCCATAGGAGTCTCTAATAATTGTGACCTATTCTGGGCTAGGTCACCAGTTGCCGGCCTATACTATCATTGAGTTGTCTCTGTTGTAGAAGTCTATGACTATATTGTAGCATTTGCGTATGAAAAAGAACTCCAATCACACACACCCCCTGACCTCTTTATTACATTGCACAAACTGAAGATCTCGTACAACGTTGTGTACTACTCTAAACAGAATAGAAAGAGGAGTGGGAGGCCCCGGTACACAACTGAAAACTGTCTAGTTATAGAAACAGACGCCTCACAAGTCCTCAACTGGCAGTTTCATTAAATAGTACCCGCAAAACACCAGTCTCAACGTCAACAGTGAAGAGGTGACTCCGGGATGCTGGCCTTCTAGGCAGAATTCCTCTGTCCAGTGTCTATGTTTTTTTCCCCCACGTTAATCTTTTATTTTCATTGGCCAGTCTGAGATATGGCTTTTTCTTTGCAACTCTGCCCAGAAGGCCAGCAACCCGGAGTCCCCTCTTCACTGTTGATGTTGAGACTGGTGTTTTTGCGGGTCCTATTTAACGACGCTGCCAGTTGAGGACTTGTCTGTTTCTCTTTCTATTTTGGTTAGAGCCAGTTTGCGCTGTTCTGTGAAGGGTACACAGCGCTGTACGAGATCTTCAGTTTCTTGGCAATTTCTCACATGGAATAGCCTTCATTTCTAGCCTTCATTTCATTTCTACAAGAATAGACTGACCAATTTCAGAATGAAGTTCTTTGTTTCTGGCCATTTTAAGCTTGTAATCGCACCCACAAATGCTGATGCTCCAGATACGCAACTGGTCTGAAGAAGGCCAGTTGTATTGCTACTTTAATCAGGATGACAGTTTCCAGCTGTGCTAACAGTATTGCAAAAGGGTTGTCTAATGATCAATTAGCCTTTTAAAATGATAAACTTGGATTAGCTAACACAACATTGCTGATAATGGACCTCTGTACACCTATGTGGATATTCCATAAAAAAACAAACCTTCTGTTTCCAGCTACAATAGCCATTTAAAACATTAACAATGTCTACACTGTATTTCGAATCAACTTGATGTTATTTTAATGGACAAAAAAAATAGCTTTTTTTTGGACATTTCTAAGTGACTCCAAACTGTTGAACAGTAGTGTACATCACAGAATATTGAAATATAACAAAATCATTTGACAAAGAAACACCCTGGATTTTCAGTGGGGTTTTTAAATCATGTTTATTAATTATGAAATGATGGAAACTATGAATAGCATTCCACCCATGAGGCCACTAGAGGGTGATTTGACAGCAGAAAGGAGTTTTAATTATGCTGAAAAATAACTAACTTTACCGCAAAGCATCTAGCAGTTTCAAGACCGAATATATGGTCAGAAACATGCCAACAACTTGAGTTACAACATCACTTAAAGTTTGGATAATTTCTTCTTATTTCTTACATAATTCAGAAATTCAATAATCACTGCTCATATATCATAGAAAAACATCTATAAAGTGAAATTATACGGAGCTTCCAAGGTCAAGACAATTGCTGTTGGCGGAGGAGAGGGTAAATCGCCAAAGAGAAGTTGCTCAAAGTGGTGTGGGCAAACTGTATTGCTATTATGAAAATACTTTGGATAATTGCTAGTTATACTTGTTTTAAAACATAACATTGTTTGATCAGTCCAGATGTGCTTCTGTCTGATGCCAAGCCATCTTATTCTGGAGGCCCGGGGTCCCTAAGTGAAAATCCACATTTGTTGTTAAAATGTAGAAAGCACCCCAGGCCAATGCCGCCCTCACACTCTGGTGGCACTTGATTACCACTTCTGGAAATACCTCCATCACGGGAGGGGGGTTAAACATCTTCTGTGATTGGTAGGAAACCAGGCAGCGGTTCAGTCACATATTCAATCTCTCATCATCTCTCATCATCACCGCTACATCGTGTGTTACTGTTTTCTTTTTTCTGATTCTGATTGGCGGGACACTGAAACAGAGGGTAGAAACATCCCAAAAACACTGCACCTTTCCTGGTATAAATCAAGCATACGATCACCATTACGACTCCCTTCCCTGTCACTTCCATTAGACCCCTGGCAGCCCGCGCATTACTCTTGGCATTACCAGAGAGGAGATCCACCCTTTGTAATTGCTGCCCCTAATTGCTCAGGCACCGCTCAGCTTTGGAAAAGCAGCCCCATCTCGCTCCCCAACAGCCCCCAAAATGAATGCCATGTGCTGGGAGAACGCCCCGGCCGCTGCTGAAAGCCTGAGGTGGCGCCGTGATGCCTTGGGCCCAGCCGATGTGCTGCGCTGCCAAGACGTACATAACTCAACTGTTCCGTCTTAAACAGGACACTCCTCTCTCTCTCTCTCTCTCTCTCTCTCTCTCTCTCTCTCTCTCTCTCTCTCTCTCTCTCTCTCTCTCAAATCTCCCCTCTCTCTCTTCTCTCTGTCAAATCTCCCTGTCTCTCTGTCTCTCTGTCTCTCTCTCTCTCTCTCTCTCTCTCTCTCTCTCTCTCTCTCTCTTTCGCTCTCTCGCTCTCTCTCTCTCTGTCAAATCTTCCCTCTCTGTCTCTCTCTCTCTCTGCTCTCTCTGTCTCTCTCTCTCTCTCTTCTCTCTCTCTCTGTCTCTCTCTCTCTGTCTCTCTCTCCCTCTCTCTCTCTCCTCTGCCTCTCTCCTCTCTCTCTCTCTCTCTCTCTCTCTCTTTCTCTCTCTCGCTCTCTCTCTCTCTGTCAAATCTCCCCCCTCTCTCTCAGAGCTAACTGCCTTTGTTTAGGAAAGGGTCTCTGATGTCTCTGATGCACTCTACACTCTCTCTGAGTGTGGACCCCATTTAATATCTGTTTATTTGGGAGTGTGTAATGAACTGCTTCTTTCCATCGTGGGCACCGCTGGCTCAAAGTGGCAACTCTCCAGGCAGCTAGCTGAATATGCAGATTTACAGACAACTGAGATAAATGTGAAAAATAAACATATTGGCAACTTTTTAAAGTTCATTGATTAGAAGTTTTTATGGACAATTTAATTTAATTAGAAGATAATATAATGTCATAAGATATGATCTATGAGTAAGTAAGGTTATATGTGCTAAGCCTCGACTTCCTGTGAGAATGGACCACCTGGCCCTCCAAAGCCCACTCTACTCTTCCCCACTGCCCCACAGATAGACAGGAAGTGGCTAAAAATAGCCAAAATGAATCAAAGGTATGTTATTGAAGCGTAATGAGAAAAGGATGTGCTGTTGTAACAGTGAACTTCTCATGGACATTCCTGAGCTTTTCTTCATGTGAAAGCTTGGGAGAGAGCCCTCTCAGGTTCAACACACACTGTGTCAGACCTCTGTAGCGCGGTGATGGTTATAAAGGCCCTCAGTGGTTAGTTGGGGGGAGGTTGTCTCCAACACAAAGATGTGAAATATAAAGGTATTACATTTATTTGGAAATACATTTTTTCAAAAGGTAGTGTCTCTGTAGCTCCATCTTATTTTTTATTTATTTTATTTTACCTTTATTTTACTAGGCAAGTCAGTTAAGAACAAATTCTTATTTTCAATGACGGCCTAGGAACAGTGGGTTAACTGGTCTAGGAACAGTGGGTTAACTGGTCTAGGAACAGTGGGTTAACTGGTCTAGGAACAGTGGGTTAACTGGTCGAGGAACAGTGGGTTAATTGGTCTAGGAACAGTGGGTTAACTGGTCTAGGAACAGTGGGTTAACTGGTCTAGGAACAGTGGGTTAACTGTCTGTTCAGGGGCAGAACGACAGATTTGCTTTTTTTCTGGTTTCACTTACCAAGGATCAATCGTCCAATACTTTCAGTTTACATGTTGTGTGTGTGTGTGTGTGTGTGTGTGTGTGTGTGTGTGTGTGTGTGTGTGTGTGTGTGTGTGTGTGTGTGTGTGTGTGTGTGTGTGTGTGTGTGTGTGTGTGTGTGTGTGTGTGTGTGTGTTAGTGCTTACTGTAAATGTCTACATTTCACCTGAGCCAGCTGTGCTTAATGAACGGAAACCTTGTAAAATTAACTTCATTACCGGGATTCAAATAAAAACAGTCTCACAAGCTCCTCTCAATCTCTCCTCTGGAGGCCCAGCAGGCAACTTAATTTAGGCCTGGTCTCTCCTTTTCATCATTCTCAAATTAAATGCAGAGAATCTGATTAGAAATGTGCATTCATCTATATACACAAATATCAAATGTTAGATTAAATCTTTCAGGGTGATCTTCGACTCTTTGTTCAGCATATTTCAAATGTATTTATTTATCCCCAACACCCAAGAGGAGTTAAGAAAATGTTGAGCACACATTTCTTCTGTGGTTCATTTACTGCAATTATGAATCCATTGTGGGTATAAGAAGGTTCAGAACATCACTCAACATGTGCAACACATTGCAGGAAGTCTTCAAAAGCTTAGCCACACAATGGATCTCTGGTGATCAACTGAGTGTGTGTGTGTGTGTGTGTGTGTGTGTGTGTGTGTGTGTGTGTGTGTGTGTGTGTGTGTGTGTGTGTGTGTGTGTGTGTGTGTGTGCGTGCGTGCGTGCGTGCGTGCGTGCGTGCGTGCGTGCGTGCGTGCGTGTGTGTGTGTGTGTGTGCATTGCATTGCATTTCTGAGAAAGAAACAGAGGGAACATCATTGTCAAGGGGGAAGAAAACAAATGATCCAATTGTCTAAAAATGTGCATTTGTATTTCTTAGAATTTATTGTACCTTTATTTAATCAGAAAATCATGATGAGACCACGGTATCTTTCACAGATGAGTCCTGCACGTACACATCAATAAACATCAATTACACTATACACATCTATATACACATCAATGAAAGTATACATATCTATACACACATCAATTACACTATACACATCTACATACACATAAATTAAAAGTATTCAGACCTACTGACTTTTTCTACATTTTGTTACGTTACAGCCTTGTTCTAAAATTACTTCAATAGTTTTTTCCCCCATCAATCTGCACGCAATACCCCATTATGACAAAGCAAAAACACTATACATGAAAAGCAAACACAAAACACAAACTTAAGAAACAAACACTTTCTTTGGCCCTGTCCGGGGTATCGTTGGACTATGCTCTCTCTAACTCTCTCTCATTCATTCATTCATTCATTCATTCATTCATTCATTCATTCATTCATTCATTCATTCATTCATTCATTCTTTCTTTCTTTCTTTCTTTCTTTCTTTCTTTCTTTCTTTCTTTCTTTCTTTCTTTCTTTCTTTCTTTCTTTCTCTCTCTCTCTCTCTCTCTCTCTCTCTCTCTCTCTCTCTCTCTCTCTCTCTCTCTCTCTCTCTCTCTCTCTCTCTCTCTCTCTCTCTCTCTCTCTCTCTCTCTCTCAGAGGACCTGAGCCCTAGGACCATGCCTCAGGGGTATCTGGCCTGATGACTCCTTGCTGTCCCCAGTCCACCTGGTCGTGCTGCTGCTCCAGTTTCAACTGTTCTGCCGCCTGCGGCTATGGAACCCTGACCTGTTCACCGGACGTGCTACCGGTCCCAGACCTGCTGTTTTCAACTCTCTAGAGACAGCAGGAGCGGTAGAGATACTCTTTATGATCGGCTATGAAAAGCCAACTGACATTTACTCCTGAGGAGATGACCTGTTGTTTCTGTACAGCATTTTGAGATATCAGCTGATGTAAAGAAGGGCTATATAAATACCCTAGAGGCACCAACTTCACCAACTTTAAAGACTTTTGGAGATCATTCGACATGAGGGCCACAATTGTTTTTAAGCAGATGTATCTATTATTTATTTATGAAAGAATCTTCAGGGTTAGCCATCCCCGAATCCTTGTACTGTACGTCTGAAGGTTAACAATAAGGTAAGGTATGGCGGAAGAGAGTGTTATACAAAAAAGAGTGCAATCTACGAGGCCAGCCTACGTTCGTATTTTTAGAGTTAGTTTCTTAATTAACCCATCAACATGATTTTTGAAAGATAGCTTTTCGTCCATCCAGATACCCATCTACAGGGCATTCGGAAACTATTCAGACCGCTTGACCCTTTCCACATTTTGTTACATTACTGTAAAATGGATTAAATACAAAAAAACATCAACAATTTACTCACAATACCCCATAATGACAAAGTGAAAACAGGTTTTCAAATTGTTTGCTAATTTGTTAAACATTAAAACATTAAAACCTTATTAACATAAGTATTCAGACCCTTTGCTATGTGAATCGAAATTGAGCTCAGGTGCATCCTGTTTCCTTTGATCATCCTTGAGATGTTTCTACAATGTGATTGGAGTCCACCTGTGGTAAATTCAATTGATTGGACATGATTTGGAAAGGCACACACCTGTCTATATAAGGTCCTACAGTTGACAGTGCACGTCAGAGCAAAAACCAAGCGATGAGTTTGAAGGAATTGTCCGTGGAGCTCCGAGACAGGATTGTGTCGAGGTACAGATCTGGGGAAGGGTACCTTAAAAATTATGCAGCGTTGAAGGTCTCCAAGAACATTGTGGCCTCCATCACTCTTAAATGGAAGAAGTTTGGAACAACCAATACTGTTCCTAGAGCTGGCCGCCCGACCAAATTGAGCAATCGGGGGAGAAGGGTCTTGGTCAAGGAGGTAATCAAGAACCCGATGGTCACTCTGACAGAGCTCCAGAGTGGAGATGGGAGAACGATCCAGAAGCACAAGATTCTCTGCAGCACTCCACCAATCAGGCCTTTATGGTAAAGTGAAGGGACGGATGCCACTCCGCATGACAGCTTACTTTGAGTCTGGCAAAAGGTGTCAAAATGACTCTCAGACCATGAGAAACAAGAGTCTCTGGTCTGAAGAAACCAAGATTGAACTCTTTGGCCTGAATGCCAAGCATCACGTCTGGAGGAAAACTGGCACCATCCCTACGATGAAGCATGGAAACCTGCTTCAGAGTGTTCAGGACCTCAGACTGGGGTAAAGGTTCACTTTCCAACAGAACAATGACCCTAAGCACACAGCCAAGACAACGCAGCAGTGGCTTCGGGACAAGTCTCTGAATGTCCTTGAGTGACCCAGCCAAAGCCTGGACTTGAACCTGACCAAACATCTCTGGGGAGACTTGAAAATAGCTGTGCAGCGATGCTCCCCATCCAACCTGACAGAGCTTGAGTGGATCTGCAAAGAAGAACGAGGGGAAAAAAACAAATACAGGTGTGCCAATCTTGTAGCATCATACCCAAGAAGACTCGAGGCTGTGATCGCTGCCAAAGGGGCTTTAACAAAGTACTGAGTAAAGGGTCTGAATACTTATGTAAATGTGATATTTCCAGTTTTTGTATTTATATACATTTGCAAAAATGTATAAAAACCTGTTTTTGCTTTGTCATTATGGGGTCTTGTGTGTAATTGATAAAACAACTGAATCAATTTTAGAATAAGGCTGTAGCGTAATACAATTTGGAAAATAACAAACATTATATATACAAAAGTATGTGGAAACCCTTCAAATGAGTGGATTTGACTATTTCAGCCAAACCCGTTTCTGACAGGTGTATAAAATCGAGCACACAGCCATGCAATCTCCATAGGTAAGCATTGGCAGTGGAATGGCCCTACCGAAGAGCTCAGTAACTTTCAATGAAGTCAGGTCATCAAAGGGCTACCCCGGTCAACCATGAGTGCTGTTACTGTGAAGTGAAAACATCTAGGAGTAACAACGACTCAGCCACAAAGTGGTAGGCCACACAAGCTCACAGAACGGGAACAAGTGCTGAAGCACATAGCGCTTAAAAAGCATCTGTCCTTGGTTGCAACACTCACTACCGAGTTCCAAATTGCCTCTGGAAGCAACGTCAGCTCAATAACTGTTCGTTGGGAGCTTCATGAAATGGGTTTCCATGTCTGAACAGCCGCGCACAAGCCTAAGATCAACATTTGCAATGCCAAGAGTCGGCTGGAGTGGCGTAAAGCTTGCCACCACTGGACTCTGGAGCAGTGGAAACGCGTTATCTGGATTGATGAATATAGACCTTCGCCATCTGGCAATCCGGCAGATTAATCTTGGTTTGATGGATGCCAGGAAAACGCTACCTGCCCGAATGCATAGTGCAAACTGTAAAGTTGGTGGATGTTGAATAATGGTCTGGGGCTGTTTTTCATGTTTCAGGCTCCTTAGTTCCAGTGAAGAGAAATATTAACGCTACAGCATACAATGCCATTCTAGACTATTCTGTGTTTCCAACTTTGTGGTAACAGTTTGGTGAAGGCCCTTCCCTGTTTCAGCATGACAATGCCCCCGTGCACAAAGCGAGGTCCATACAGAAATGGTTTGTCGAGATCGGTGTTGAAGAACTTGACTGGCCTGCACAGAGCCCTGACCTCAACCCCATCACACACATTTGGGATGAATTGAAACACCAACTGCGAGCCAGAACTAATCGCCCAACTTCAGTGCCCGACCTCTTGTGGCTGAATGGAAGCAAGTCCCTGTAGCAATGTTCCAACATCTAGTGGAAAGCCTTCGCATAAGAGTGGAGGCTGTTATAACAGCAAAGGGGGGACCAACTCCATATTAATGTGCATGATTTTGGAATGAGATTTTCGACGAGCGGGTGTCCACATACTTTTGGTCATGTAGTGTACTTGGTTTTTACCTGCATTAAGTACCAATTTCAGTTCAACAAAGGCTTTCTGCAGGGAAATAAAGGCAAATTGAAGCTCTGACAGAAATGTGTCAGCTGTGGAAGCAATAGCATACACCACAGTGTCGTCCGCATACAAGTTAAAGTTATAATTGTGTACAGATAAACTAATATTGTTCATGTAAATAGTGAAAAGAACCGGACCATGAATCGATCCCAGTGATAAACCTTTTGTTATGTCCAGAAAACCTGATTTAACACCATCAGTAAATGTTTATTTCAACTCATCCACAATTGATATAGACTATATTTTATATATATTTGTCTTACAGGCCTTTCTGTTGTCACTTTCAGGTTTCCCCAAGAGATAACAGGTACAGGTAGACATATATAGACTGAGATACAAGTCAAATGACCGTAAACTCACTCCTTCCTTCCCCAGAGGAGATGTACAACTGTACAATCAATGAGAGAGAGACCAAAACATCTGGTGCCTTCCTTGTGGAATTAGTTCAAATCTTCGCAGCCTCTTGATTATTTAAACATTATTTGAGCCAAATTACGGACCCTTATTCCACAGCGGAAAGAACACTGGAACGCCTCTGAAAAAAGACAGAAAGAAAGAAAAAAAAAGCTGTGCCTCGGGGGAAGAGTTTGTTTTTTCTTAAGAATTCATCATCAGACGTCACGTTGTTCCAAGTACTCTTCGACAGGGCCCTGACTTTTCGCTTTGATGTGGAAAGCCTGAAGGGATAATAAGTCAAACCTATGGGACTGGGTGGCGACTGTGTACACTGTCTCCCACACTATTTTGTTATTGTTAATGTAATATACCCTTTTTTAAACTTTGTGATCTGAAAGTTCACAAGCCTTAATATCTAAATGGTCTTCTGCTGCAACAGGGTGCTGGAAAGATCATTACAAATCAAATAACATGAAAGGAAATAGTTGTTGTAAATTGTATTAAATTCAGATTAATAATGATTAATTACAGTTATTACACAGAGACAAAGCAGGAGATACGAGTTAAACACATAACATTACTTTACCATGTCACATATGGTCATGGTGAGGTATTGTTAAGGTTTCACCTCGCTGACTCTGCTATCTGAGTCGTTTCAGAGTGTGAACAACCTAGTAGTAGTCTGCGTGTGGTTGAGGCCACATATCACTTATATGCTGGCCTTTCCTTTGTATTGTTTACAAAACAGTTGGACTCACACGGAGCTGGCGTCTTTCTGCAGGGATTTCTTTCTAAATTGCCCTGTAGTGCTTGTAACGTGGGAAAGGTCTGTCCTCTCCCATCCTTGTTTTTTGATGAGTTCCAGCCTGATGTCAAGATGAGAGCCAGCGAGCGTGCAGCAGTGGTACATTCGCTTGTGTTTATACATGTTTATTGCCTGTTCTCTTTGTAACTCTGTATTTACTACGGAAAAATGTGCATAGTATCTATGCCCCGAATGTGCAAAGTTTGTTTTTTGTGTGTGTGTATTTCTATTCTCCGATCACTGATCATCAGCACCCAGATCTCCTCTGCCACTCTTCCTGCTCTCTGTTGGTTGACTGACATTTAGTTTCTGGACAGGAAGTGGACCTGCTGCCAAAGATGATTAGAAGCCAGGGAAAGAATAACATCTCCAACTCCTTAGCAGTATACTGTGGGAGCGCACAATGCCTACCCTGTGTCCAACACATGTGACAACCTGTATTGTTTGATAGATTTGTTCCCTCATTAAGAAAACAAACATGTATGCTCAAAATAAATAAGGAACTAGCAAATGAGCCACTGGCAACCAAAACGAAAAGGGTGGGGGGTTTAACATGGGTTCTGAAATGCAACCAAAGGGCCCCTACTGAGTTCTGTCCAAGCAACTCCAGTTGGATCCCCACTGGACCTGATATCAGACAAACTAAAATAAAGAAAATATACCAAGGAGTGGATGGAGCAAACCCAAACAGGACTACCTAAAGAACAGGAGAAACACAAATATACTGCTCAAGAAAATAAAGGGAACACTTAAACAACACAATGTAACTCCAAGTCAATCACACTTCTGTGAAATCAAACTGTCCACTTAGGAAGCAACACTGATTGACAATAAATTTCACATGCTGTTGTGCAAATGGAATAGACAACAGGTAGAAAATATAGGCAATTAGCAAGACACCCCCAATAAAGAAGTTGTTGTGCAAATGGAATAGACAACAGGTGTAAATTATAGGCAATTAGCAAGACACCCCCAATAAAGGAGTGGTTCTGCAGGTGGTGACCACAGACCACTTCACAGTTCCTGTGCTTCCTGGCTGATGTTTTGGTCACTTTTGAATGCTGGCGGTGCTTTCACTCTCGTGGTAGCATGAGACGGAGTCTTACAACCCACACAAGTGGCTCAGGTAGTGCATTTCATCCAGGATGGGACATCAATGCAAGCTGTAGCAAGAAGGTTTGCTGTGTCTGTCAGCGTAGTGTCCAGAGCATGGAGGCGATACCAGGAGACAGGCCAGTACATCAGGAGGCATGACGGAGGCCGTAGGAGGGCAACAACCCAGCAGCAGGACCGCTACCTCCGCCTTTGTGCAAGGAGGATCAGGAGGAGCACTGCCAGAGCCCTGCAAAATGACCTCCAGCAGGCCACAAATGTGCATGTGTCTGCATAAATGTGCATGTCAGAAACAGACGCCACGAGGGTGAGAGAGAAAGAAAGAGAGAATTAGAGAGAGCATATGTGGGGTGGCCAGTCCTCTTCTGGCTGTGCCGGGTGGAAATTATAACAGAACATGGCCAAGATGTTCAAATGTTCATAAATGACCAGCATGGTCGAATAATAGTAAGGCAGAACAGTTGAAACTGGAGCAGCAGCATGGCCACGTGGACTGGGGACAGCAAGGAGTCATCATGTCAGGTAGTCCTGGGGAATGGTCCTAGGGCTCAGGTCCTCCGAGAGAGAGAAAGAAAGAAGGAGAGAATTAGAGAACGCACACTTAGATTCACACAGGACACCGAATAGGACAGGAGAAGTACTCCAGATATAACAAACTGAACCTAGCCCCCCGACACAAACTACTGCAGCATAAATACTGGTGGCTGAGACAGGAGGGGTCAGGAGACACTGTGGCCCCATCCGAAGACACCCCCGGACAGGGCCAAACAGGAAGGATATAACCCCACCCACTTTGCCAAAGCACAGCCCCCACACCACTAGAGGGATATCTTCAACCACCAACTTACCATCCTGAGACAAGGCTGAGTATAGCCCACAAAGATCTCCGCCACGGCACAACCCAAGGGGGGCGCCAACCCAGACAGAATGACCACAACAGTGAATCAACCCACTCAGGTGACGCACCCCCTCCAGGGACGGCATGAGAGAGCCCCAGTAAGCCAGTGACTCAGCCCCTGTAAAAGGGTTAGAGGCAGAGAATCCCAGTGGAAAGAGGGGAACCGGCCAGGCAGAGACAGCAAGGGTGGTTCGTTTCTCCAGAGCCTTTCCGTTCACCTTCCCACTCCTGGGCCAGACTACACTCAATCATATGACCCACTGAAGTGATGAGTCTTCAGTAAAGACTTAAAGGTTGAGACCGTATTTAGCACTAACTGAATTTTATTTAGTGCTTTATCCGGGTAGCCGGAAAGTAGAGCATTGCAGTAGTCTAACCTAGAAGTGACAAAAGCATGGATTAATTATTCTGCATCATTTTTGGACAGAAAGTTTCTGATTTTTGCAATTTTAGGTAGATGGAAAAAAGCTGTCCTCAAAAAGGTCTTGATATGCTCTTCAAAAGAGAGATCAGGGTCCAGAGTATCCGCGCCATTTTCCACCACCGCTCCTCTCTGTTGTCACCTATGCATGGTCACTTTAATAATAACTCTACCTACATGTACATACTACCTCAAATAACCGATGCCCCTGCACATTGACTCTGTATCGGTACCCCCCTGTATATAGTCTCCACATTGACTCTGTATCGGTACCCACCTGTATATAGTCTCCACATTGACTCTGTATCGGTACCCCCCTGTATATAGCCTCCACATTGACTCTGTATCGGTACCCACCTGTATATAGTCTCCACATTGACTCTGTATCGGTACCCACCTGTATATAGTCTCCACATTGACTCTGTATCGGTACCCCCCTGTATATAGCCTCCACATTGACTCTGTATCGGTACCCACCTGTATATAGTCTCCACATTGACTCTGTATCGGTACCCACCTGTATATAGTCTCCACATTGACTCTGTATCGGTACCCACCTGTATATAGTCTCCACATTGACTCTGTATCGGTACCCACATGTATATAGTCTCCACATTGACTCTGTATCGGTACCCACCTGTATATAGTCTCGCTATTGTTATTTCACTGCTGCTCTTTACTTGTTACTTTTACCTCTTGTTCTTATCTGTATTTTTTGAAACTGCATTGTTGGTTAGGGGCTCGTAAGTAAGCATCTCACTGTAATACCTGTTGTATTTGGCAAATGTCACTGATAAAATTAGATTAGATTTGATTTTACTACCCCAGATTACCCCAGAATACCCCAGACTACCCCAGAGAACCCCAGAATACCCCAAAATACTCCAGACTACCCCCGAGTACCCCAGAACACCCCAGTCTACCATATATTACCCCAGACTATACTGGACTACCCCAGACTACTCCAGAGTACCACAGAATACTCCAGACTACCCCAGACTACCCTAGACTACCCCAGACTACCCTATACTACCCCAGACAACTCCAGACTACCACATACAACCGTGTCACATGTGCCGAATACAACAGCTTTAACCAACCATGCGGTTTTAAGAAAATACCCCCCCCCCCTCAAAAAAAAGGATGTGTTGTTATCTACCCTTACCACCTGGGGTCGGCCTGTCAGGTAGTCAAGGATCCAGTTGCTGAGGGAGGTCTTTAGTCCCAGGGTCCTTAGCTTAGTGATGAGCTTTGAGGGCACTATGGTGTTGAACGCTGAGCTGTAGTCAATGAATAGCATTTTTACATACTGTAGGTGTTTCTTTTGTCCAGGTGTGAAAGGAAAGTGTGGAGTGCGGTAGAGATTGCATCATCTGTGGATCTGTTGGTACAGTATTCAAATTGGAGTGGGTCTAGGGTTTCTGCGATGATGGTGTTGATGTGAGCCATGACCAGCCTTTCAAAGAATTTCATTGCTACAGACCTGAGTGCTATGGGTCAGTAGTCATTTCAGCAGGTTACCTTAGTGTTCTTGGGCACAGGGACTATGGTGATCTGCTTGAAACATGTTGGTATTACAGATTCAGACAGGGAGAGGTTGAAAATGTCAGTAAAGACACTTGCCAATTGGGTTAGTGCATGCTCGGAGTACAGGTCCTGGTAATCCATCTGGCCCTGCGGCCTTATGAATGTTGACCTGTTTGAAGGTCTTTCCTAGGATAGATTTTGACTCTTCAACATACCAGAGTCGCTATATGCGATCCCTGACTCTGCTTCTGGTACCCAAGCTGTTTTAATTAGTTCTCCGCATCCAGTGCAGACGGGAGGGAATTGCGCTAACGAACTGCCCCTAATCAAAACGAAACAAAACGGCCTAAACCCAGCCGTCAGAAAACACAGAAAATGTAACTTTTTTCAATGTGTCAATCACTCTCGAGTCATCTGGGACCCACGAACTAAGCCCAAGAGACTACTAGGGGGGCACTTGAACATTCGTAGTGTCATTCCAAAACGTGATCAAATTCAACATCTACTCACAGACTCCAACCTTGACTTCCTCTGCCTCTCAGAGACACGGCTCCATAAAAACTCTTCATATGATGCTTTGATTGTGCCTGGCTACATTGTTTTCAGGAGAGACAGGATTGAAGGAAGACGAGGAGGGGGTGTGATGATTTACATTAAAGAACATATCCGATGTAAACAAATTGAGTGGTCATGTGATAATGAACCAGAATGTATTGGCCTGAACGTTACACTGTCTCCCCAAATGTCTTTTACCCTTATTGGAATGTATAGGCCACCTTCCACCTAAAGTGTGTTGTTTGATCAGTTAAATAACATGCTCAGGGAATGTGACTTTGGGAAAGAGGTAATCTTAATGGGAGATTTTAACATTAATTATGAAGACATGTTTTGTAGGAAAACTCTCAAACGGATCACTAATTCCTTTGACCTTACACAGCTAGTGAAAGGGCCAACCAGGGTGACTTGTTGCTCTAAACCACAGATTGATTTGGTGTTCAGTAATAAACCAGAAAGAGTGACTAAATCATTCAATATGGTTCCTGGGCTATCTGATCATAATCTGACACTTATAGCCAGAAACCTGTCTAAGAGAAGGTTTAACCTCTCTACTGTTAGAAAGTCGGATCAACTCAGAATACCTAAGAGTGAATTAAGCTATTTTGAAAACGCAATTAAGGTAATTAACTGGAATGATCTTTTGTCCTATACAGACGTGGAAGCTGATAGTCAAGTTTTTCTATCCACAATCCAGACTACAATAAATGGTCTCCTAAAGAAAATCAAATCCAAATCCAAACTCTTCCTTGGCTAAATGGAGAAATCTGGAAATTCATGAAAGAACGAGATTATGCTCTAAAAAAAAAAGCCTAATATCCAAATTAGAGCATGACAGAAGTAGGTTTACCATGTTGAGAAATAAGGTGATGAAAGAAATCAGACAGGCCAAGGCAAACTTTTTTATGAACATAATTAACACAAAGGGAAATTCTAAACTGATCTGGGAGAATCTAAAGAAGTTAACAGGGAAAGACCATAGTAACACTGCAAAAAGACAAAAAATCATGGTGAATAACAATCTAACACAGGATGCAGTTGAAATAGCAATAGCCTTCAATTCCTACTTTATTGACTCTGTCAGGTTACTGACACAGAACCCCACCACTGGTTTCTTGGGCTCAGTGCTAGTAAATGATGCTCAACCTGTCTTCACCATAAGGGAGGCTTCTGAGTCAAAGGTGAACAAGGTGATTATCTCACTAAAGAACTCTAGAGCCAAAGATGTGTTTGGGCTGGACTCTACCTTTCTTAAAAACTACAAAGAGTCACTCATTGGCCCCATTACTAAGGTCACCAACACATCTATTGGTCTTGGGGTGTTTCCAAGGGTATGGAAGTCGGCCATAATAACAGTCATCTTTAAATCAGGCGACCCTGCTGACGTGAGTAACTACAGGCCCATTAGTAAACTACCTGTGGTGTCAAAGGTTGTTGAAAAGTGTGTAGCAGAAAAACTGATTGCCCTCCTCAACAACAGCCCCTTCACATTACACTCCATGCAGTTTGGCTTCAGAGCGAAACACTCCACAGAAACGGCCAACTGCTTTCTTCTGGAAAATGTGATGTTCAAAATGGACAAAGGGGGCATTGTTGGGGCTGTGTTTCTGGACCTAAGGAAGGCTTTTGATACTGTTAACCATGAGATCTTCATCACAAAATTGTCTGAGTTCAACTTTTCCCCTGATGCCTTGAGATGGATTAAATCATACCTTGAAGGCAGAACTCAGTGTGTCAGAGTGAGCAATGAGCTGTCGTCCACTCTGAGCTATGATGTGGGCGTGCCCCAAGGGTCAATACTGGGGACCCTCCTGTTCAGCCTGTACATTAATGATCTGCCTTCTGTCTGTACTGGGTCTGAAGTCCAAATGTATGCAGATGATACAGTGATATATGTGCATGCAAAGAGCAAACAACAAGCTGCACAAGAACTCACTACTGTAATGGTCCAGGTTACAAAGTGGCTCAGTGACTCGTGGTTGCATCTCAATGTGAAAAAAACTGTTTGCATGTTCTTCACAAAGAGGGCAACAGATGCTACTGAGCCAGATGTCTATGTGTCAGGGGAGAAGCTCCAGGTGGTATCTGATTTTAAGTACCTTGGCATCATACTTGATTCCAACCTCACTTTTAAAAAGCATGTGAAAAAGGTCATTCAAATAACCAAATTCAACCTAGCTAATTTCCGATTTATACAAAATTGTTTGACAACAAAACTGTACTTCAAATTTATGATACTCCCCCACTTAACATACTGCTTAACTAGTTGGGCCCAAGCTTGCTGTACAACATTAAAACCTATTCAGTCTGTCTACAAACAGGCTCTCAAAGTGCTTGATCGGAAGCCCAATAGCCATCATCACTGTTACATCCTCAGAAAGCATGAGCTCCTGAGTTGGGAAAATCTTGTGCAATACACAGACGCATGTCTTGTATTCAAGATCCTAAATGGCCTGGCTCCTCCCCCTCCACTCAGTATTTTTGTGAAACAGAAAACCAAAACATATGGCAGCAGATCCACAAGGTCTGCCATGAGAGGTGACTGTATAGTTCCCTTAAGTAAAAGCACCTTTAGTAAATCCGTTTTCTCTGTGAGAGCTTCCCATGTCTGGAATACACTGCCATCAGACACACATAACTACACCACATATCACACTTTCTAAAAATGCTTGAAGACATGGCTAAAGGTCAATCAGATTTGTGAACATGGTCCCTAGCTGTGTGTTGCCGCTTTCCATGTTGTCTGTAGCTTGTGAGGTGTGGAAACACTTTGATGCTTTTTTGAATTTTGTCTGGCTGCTTTTTGTTCTATGTTGCTATGGCTGTATGCTACGTCTTGCTTGTCCTATGTTGCTATGGACTAAATTGTAATTGTTTTTAATAACCTGCCCAGGGGCTGTGGTTGAAAATTAGCTGGCTGGCTAAAACTGGCACTTTTACTGAAACGTTGATTAATGTAAAAAATAAAATAATAGTAATAATAAAAAAATAAACAAACATCAGCTGGGGAGAGCGTGATCACACAGTTGTCCGGAACATGAAAGTTAAATATTTCTAATAATTTATTTTCAATTTTGCGCTCTGCAATTTCACAGGATGTTGTCAAAATGTTCCGCTAGCGGAACCCCTAGCCGTAACAGGATTAACTTCTTGGTGACAGGGGGCAGTATTTTCACAACCGGATGAACTGCATGCCCAAATTCAACTGCCTGCTACTCATCCCCAGACGATAAGATATGGATATTATTAGTATATTTGGATAGAAAACACTCTGAAGTTTCAAAAACTACTTGAATCATGTCTGTGAGTATAACAGAACTTAATTAGCAGGCAAAACCCAGAGGACAAAGCATTCAGAATAAAAAAAAATTGAGGTCACACTCTTTCCAATTAATTTTCATTGGGAATCCAGATTTCTAAGGGACCTTCCTGCCGTTCCTACCACTTCCACTGGATGTAAACAGTCTTTAGAAATGGGTTGAGGTTTTTCCTTTTTTCCTTTGTGTAATGAAGAAGTATCTTGAACGAGGGTAACTTGAAGTGTACTGTTAGATAGTGGATAGGTTTTATTTCTGCGTTTTGTGTCGTGCCTGCAGGTTTGAAAAATGCTACTCTCTCTTTGTTTACTGGGGTGCTGTCCTCAGATAATAGCATTGTTTGCTTTTGCCGAAAAGCCTTTTTGAAATCTGACATGTTGGCTGGATTCACAACAAGTGTTGCTTTAATTTGCTATCTTGCATGTGTGATTTAATGAAACTTTGATTTTTATAGTAATTTATTTTAATTTGGTGCTCTGCATTCTCCCTGGCTTTTGGCCAGGTGGGACGCTAGCCCACATATCCCGGAGAGGTTAATTGACTACAGCTCAGCGTTCAACACCATAGTGCCCACGGAGCTCATCACCAAGCTAAGGACTTTGGGACTAAAGGGCCGCCCCCAGGTGGTAATATCCTTAACCCTGATCCTTAACACTGGGGCCCCTCAGGGGTGTGTACTTAGTCCCCTCCTTTATTCCCTGATCACCCATGACTGTGTGGCCAAACATGACTCTAACACCATTAAGTTTGCTGACGACACAACAGTGGTTGGCCTGATCACCGACAATGATGAGGCGGCCTGCAGGAAGGAGGTCAGAGAACTGGCAGTGTTGAGCCAGGACAACAACCTCTCCCTCAATGTGAGCAAGACAAAGGAGCTGATCGTGGACTACAGGAAAAGGTGGGCCAAACATGCACCCATTAACGTCGACTGGGCTGTATTGGAGCGGGTCAAGAGTTTCAAGTTCCTTGGTGTCCACATCACCAACGAACTAGAATGGTCCAAACATATCAAAGCAGTTGTGAATAGGGCACGACAAAACTTTTTCCCCCTCAGGAGACTGAAACGATTTGGCATGGGCCCCCAGATCCTCAAAATGTTCTACAGCTGCACCTTCGAGAGCATCCTGACCGTTTGCATCACCGCCTGGTAAGGCAACTGCTCGGCATCTGACCATAAGACGCTACAGAGGGTAGTGCGAACGGATCAATACACCAAGCTCCCCCCAATCCCCCTCTTGTGCACTGTTTCTACTCACAGTTTTTTTGTTACCTATGCATAGTCACTTCGCCCCCACCTACATGTACAGATTACCTCGACTAGCCTGTACCCCCTCACACTGACTCGGTACCGGTACCATATATAGCCTCTTTATTGTTATTCTTATTGTGTTACTTTTTATTATGACTTTTTATTTTAGCCTACTTGGTAAATATTTTCTTCTTCTTGAACTGCAATGTTGGTTAAGGGCTTGCAAGTAAGCATTTCACAGTAAAGTCTACACTTGCTGTATTCCCTCGCATGTAGCAAATAAAGTTTGATTTGATTTTAAATCTATCGACTAGGGCATAATACATTTATTTAAATTGACTGATTTCTTTATATGAATGTAACTCTGTAAAATCTTAAAAACTGTTGCATGTTGCCTTTATATTTTTGTTCAGGGTACAAAGAAGGATTAGCTTATTAGCACTGCCAGGCCACTAACACTGACAAAACTGTCATTTTCATTTTACAATGTGTGAGAAAATCTGTTCAGCGTGTCCTTACAGTGTCTACAGTCAGCTGTGCCCCACAATCTCATATTAGGATCCCAGCAAGACACATCCTGCCTCGCCAACCAGGCTTTCTTTCTTTCTACAGAATCCAGATTGTTTCAACCATTCATGTTGAATAGGGGAAAATAAAGGGGAAATGAAAAATAAAACATAAATTGAAATATAATGAATGGTTTGGGATTTTGGCCCTTTTTGAAAGAGGTGATCAACAACAATGCACTACTGACAACTAGTTTGACTGCTGTGTCAACTTGAGATGCCATGGCAATATTCTTTGACAGGAAGTTTATTTTCTCAGGCCTAGTGGAATATTAATAACCAAGTTGTGAGTATTTCCAAGTTTCATTAAACTATGTTCAATATTCAAACCCACGCTGCGAACCGGACACACACTCGGGATATAATGTAAGCAATAGATAAATTGCTTACGTTATTTGTGCAGCGTGTCATAACTAGCTGTCTTTTGAAACTCTTGATGTAAATTGCCATTGATGGGAGAGCAGATAATGCCAAGTATCTGCCATACTCTACAGAGGCTAACATAGGAAGATCTCTCACTGCCAACTGATGAATTCCACTACAGTGCGGATTGTAATGAAAGTCTTCACTCAGTTGGACTGATGATTAAAATATTTTGTCATAGGCTTAACAACATTCTCACATAGGTGTTGTATTTGTCCAGGTGAGAAAGGGCAGTGTGGAGTGCGATTGAGATTGCGTCATCTGTAGTTCTGTTGGGGCGGTATGAGAATTGGAGTGGGTATAGGGTGTGCGGGAGGATGTGAGCCATGACCAGCCTTTCAAAGCACTTCATGGCTACCGACGTGAGAGCCACGAGGCGGTAATCATTTAGGCAGGCTACCTTCGCTTCCTTGGGCACATGGAAAATGGTGGTCTGCTTGATACATGTAGGTATTACAGACTCGGTCAGGGAGAGGTTGAAAATGTCAGTGAAGACACTTGACAGTTTGTCCTCGCATGCTTTGAGTACACGTCCTGGTAATCCGTCTGGCCCTGCGGCTTTGTGAATGTTGACCGGTTTAAAGGTTTTGTTCACATCGGCTACCGAGAGTGTGATCACACAGTCATCCTGAACAGCTGGTGTTCTCGTGCATGCTTCAGTGTTGCTTGCCTCGAAGCGAGCATAAAAGGCATTTAGCTTGTCTGGTAGGCTCGCATCACTGGGCAGCTCGCGTCTGCGTTTCCCTTTGTAGCCCATAATAGTTTTCTAGCCCTGCCACATCTGACGAGCGACAGAGCCGGTGTAATGGGATTCGATCTTAATCCTGTATTGACGCTTTGCTTGTTTGATGGTACGTCTGAGGGCATAGCGGGATTTCTGATAAGTGTCCGGCTTAGTCTCCCGCTCCATGAAAGCGGCAGCTCTAGCCTTTAGCTCGATGCAGATGTTGCCTGTAATCCATGACTTCTGGTTGGGATATGTATGTACAGTCACTATGGGGACGACGTCATCGATGCACTTACTGATGAAGCTGATGACTGAGGTTGTGTATTCGTCAACACCATTGGATGAATCCCGGAACATATTCCAGTCTGTGCTAGTAAAACAGTCCTGTAGTGTAGCATCCGTATATGCATATTCTTGGTACCATTTGAAAGGAAACACTTTGAAGTTTGTGGAAATGTGAAAGGAATGTAGAATAATATAACATAATAGATATGGCGAAAATTAATAAAGAAAATAACAACCGTATTCTTTCACTGTAATAGCTACTGGTAATTGGACAGTGCAGTTAGATTAACAAGAATTTAAGCTTTCTGCCAAAATCAGATATGTCTATGTCCTGGGAAATGTTCTTGTTACTTACAACCTCATGCTAATCGCATTAGCCTACATTAGTTCAACCGTCCTGTGGAAGGGACACCGATCATGTAGAAGTTAACACAATGTAATTATTGTAATTATTGTTTTGTTCACATCCAAGAAATGTAATCTACTGTTGATTACAAACTAGACACATTTCCACAATACGTTAAAAACCTAATGTTTACTTCTGGATGGGTAAATCATTAGGGTTATTGTAGGGCTGTAACACAGTAAACCACATCAAATACATTATCCATTGCTTAAAAAATATCCATCACTCATTTCAAATCAAATCAAATCAAATCAAATTTATTTATATAGCCCTTCGTACATCAGCTGATATCTCAAAGTGCTGTACAGAAACCCAGCCTAAAACCCCAAACAGCAAACAATGCAGGAGTAAAAGCACGGTGGCTAGGAAAAACTCCCTAGAAAGGCCAAAACCTAGGAAGAAACCTAGAGAGGAACCGGGCTATGTGGGGTGGCCAGTCCTCTTCTGGCTGTGCCGGGTAGAGATTATAACAGAACATGACCAAGATGTTCAAATGTTCATAAATGACCAGCATGGTCGAATAATAATAAGGCAGAACAGTTGAAACTGGAGCAGCAGCAGTCAGGTGGACTGGGGACAGCAAGGAGCCATCATGTCAGGTAGTCCTGGGGCACGGTCCTAGGGCTCAGGTCCTCCGAGAGAGAGAAAGAAAGAGAGAATTAGAGAGAGCATATGTGGGGTGGCCAGTCCTCTTCTGGCTGTGCCGGGTGGAGATTATAACAGAACGTGGCCAAGATGTTCAAATGTTCATAAATGACCAGCATGGTTGAATAATAGTAAGGCAGAACAGTTGAAACTGGAGCAGGAGCATGGCCAGGTGGACTGGGGACAGCAAGGAGTCCTCATGTCAGGTAGTCCTGGGACATGGTCCTAGGGCCCAGGCCAGTTGAAACTGGAGCAGCAGCATGGCCAGGTGGACTGGGGACAGCAAGGAGTCATCATGTCAGGTAGTCCTGGGGCATGGTCCTAGGGCTCAGGTCCTCCGAGAGAGAGAAAGAAAGAGAGAAGGAGAGAATGCACACTTAGATTCACACAGGACACCGAATAGGACAGGAGAAGTACTCCAGATATAACAAACTGACCCTAGCCCCCTGACACATAAACTACTGCAGCATAAATACTGGAGGCTGAGACAGGAGGGGTCAGGAGACACTGTGGCCCCATCCGAGGACACCCCCGGACAGGGCCAAACAGGAAGGATATAACCCCACCCACTTTGCCAAAGCACAGCCCCCACACCACTAGAGGGATATCTTCAACCACCAACTTACCATCCTGAGACAAGGCCGAGTATAGCCCACAAAGATCTCCGCCACGGAACAACCCAAGGGGGGCAACCCAGACAGGCCGACCACAACAGTGAATCAACCCACCCAGGTGACGCACCCCCCAGGGACGGCACGAGAGAGCCCCAGCAAGCCAGTGACTCAGCCCCGTAACAGGGTTAGAGGCAGAGAATCCCAGTGGAAAGAGGGGAACCGGCCAGGCAGAGACAGCAAGGGCGGTCCGTTGCTCCAGAGCCTTTCCGTTCACCTTCCCACTCCTGGGCCAGACTACACTCAATCATATGACCCACTGAAGAGATGAGTCTTCAGTAAAGACTTAAAGGTTGAGACCGAGTTTGCGTCTCTGACATGGGTAGGCAGACCGTTCCATAAAAATGGAGCTCTATAGGAGAAAGCCCTGCCTCCAGCTGTTTGCTTAGAAATTCTAGGGACAATTAGGAGGCCTGCGTGACGTGTAGGTATGTACGGCAGGACCAAATCAGAGAGGTAGGTAGGAGCAAGCCCATGTAATGCTTTGTAGGTTAGCAGTAAAACCTTGAAATCAGCCCTTGCTTTGACAGGAAGCCAGTGTAGAGAGGCTAGCACTGGAGTAATATGATCAAATTTTTTGGTTCTAGTCAGGATTCTAGCAGCCGTATTTAGCACTAACTGAAGTTTATTTAGTGCTTTATCCGGGTAGCCGGAAAATAGAGCATTGCAGTAGTCTAACCTAGAAGTGACAAAAGCATGGATTAATTTTTCTGCATCATTTTTGGACAGAAAGTTTCTGATTTTTGCAATGTTACGTAGATGGAAAAAAGCTGTCCTCGAAATGGTCTTGATATGTTCTTCAAAAGAGAGATCAGGGTCCAGAGTAACGCCGAGGTCCTTCACAGTTTTATTTGAGACGACTGTACAACCATTAAGATTAATTGTCAGATTCAACAGAAGATCTCTTTGTTTCTTGGGACCTAGAACAAGCATCTCTGTTTTGTCCGAGTTTAATAGTAGAAAGTTTGCAGCCATCCACTTCCTTATGTCTGAAACACATGCTTCTAGCGAGGGCAATTTTGGGGCTTCACCATGTTTCATTGAAATGTACAGCTGTGTGTCATCCGCATAGCAGTGAAAGTTTACATTATGTTTTCTAATAACATCCCCAAGAGGTAAAATATATAGTGAAAACAATAGTGGTCCTAAAACAGAACCTTGAGGAACACCGAAATGTACAGTTGATTTGTCAGAGGACAAACCATTCACAGAGACAAACTGATATCTTTCCGACAGATAAGACCTAAACCAGGCCAGAACATGTCCGTGTAGACCAATTTGGGTTTCCAATCTCTCCAAAAGAATGTGGTGATCGATGGTATCAAAAGCAGCACTAAGGTCTAGGAGCACGAGGACAGATGCAGAGCCTCGGTCCGATGCCATTAAAATGTAATTTACCACCTTCACAAGTGCCGTCTCAGTGCTATGATGGGGTCTAAAACCAGACTGAAGCATTTCGTATACATTGTTTGTCTTCAGGAAGGCAGTGAGTTGCTGCGCAACAGCCTTCTCTAAAATCTTTGAGAGGAATGGAAGATTCGATATAGGCCGATAGTTTTTTATATTTTCTGGGTCAAGGTTTGGCTTTTTCAAGAGAGGCTTTATTACTGCCACTTTTAGTGAGTTTGGTACACATCCAGTGGATAGAGAGTCGTTTATTATGTTCAACATAGGAGGGCCAAGCACAGGAAGCAGCTCTTTCAGTAGTTTAGTTGGAATAGGGTCCAGTATACAGCTTGAAGGTTTAGAGGCCATGATTATTTTCATCATTGTGTCAAGAGATATAGTACTAAAACACTTGAGCGTCTCTCTTGATCCTAGGTCCTGGCAGAGTTGTGCAGACTCAGGACAACTGAGGTTTGGAGGAATACGCAGGTTTAAAGAGGAGTCCGTAATTTGCTTTCTAATAATCATAATCTTTTCCTCAAAGAAGTTCATGAATTTATCACTGCTAAAGTGAAAGTCATCCTCTCTTGGGGAATGCTGCTTTTTAGTTAGCTTTGCCACAGTATCAAAAAGGAATTTCGGATTGTTCTTATTTTCCTCAATTAAGTTAGAAAAATAGGACGATCGAGCAGCAGTAAGGGCTCTTCGGTACTGCACGGTACCGTCCTTCCAAGCTAGTCGGAAGACTTCCAGTTTGGTGTGGCGCCATTTCCGTTCCAATTTTCTGGAAGCTTGCTTCAGAGCTCGGGTATTTTCTGTGTACCAGGGAGCTAGTTTCTTATGAGACATTTTTTTAGTTTTTAGGGTGCAACTGCATCTAGGGTATTGCGCAAGGTTAAATTGAGATCCTCAGTTAGGTGGTTAACGGATTTTTGTCCTCTGGCGTCCTTGGGTAGGCAGAGGGAGTCTGGAAGGGCATCAAGGAATCTTTGTGTTGTCTGTGAATTTATAGCACGACTTTTGATGTTCCTTGGTTGGGGTCTGAGCAGATTATTTGTTGCAATTGCAAACGTAATAAAATGGTGGTCCGATAGTCCAGGATTATGAGGAAAAACATTAAGATCCACAACATTTATTCCATGGGACAAAACTAGGTCCAGCGTATGACTGTGACAGTGAGTGGGTCCAGAGACATGTTGGACAAAACCCACTGAGTCGATGATGGCTCCAAAAGCCTTTTGGAGTGGGTCTGTGGACTTTTCCATGTGAATATTAAAGTCACCAAAGATTAGAATATTATCTGCAATGACTACAAGGTCTGATAGGAATTCAGGGAACTCAGTGAGAAATGCTGTATATGGCCCAGGAGGCCTGTAAACAGTAGCTATAAAAAGTGATTGAGTAGGCTGCATAGATTTCATGACTAGAAGCTCAAAAGACGAAAACGTCATTTTTTTTTTTGTAAATTGAAATTTGCTATCGTAAATGTTAGCAACACCTCCGCCTTTGCGGGATGCACGGGGGATATGGTCACTAGTGTAGCCAGGAGGTGAGGCCTCATTTAACACAGTAAATTCATCAGGCTTAAGCCATGTTTCAGTCAGGCCAATCACATCAAGATTATGATCAGTGATTAGTTCATTGACTATAATTGCTTTTGAAGTAAGGGATCTAACATTAAGTAGCCCTATTTTGAGATGTGAGGTATCATGATCTCTTTCAGTAATGACAGGAATGGAGGTGGTCTTTATCCTAGTGAGATTGCTAAGGCGAACACCGCCATGTTTAGTTTTGCCCAACCTAGGTCGAGGCACAGACACGGTCTCAATGGTGATAGCTGAGCTGACTACACTGACTATGCTAGTGGCAGACTCCACTATGCTGGCAGGCTGGCTAATAGCCTGCTGCCTGGCCTGCACCCTATTTCATTGTGGAGCTAGAGGAGTTAGAGCCCTGTCTATGTTGGCAGATAAGATGAGAGCACCCCTCCAGCTAGGATGGAGTCCGTCACTCCTCAGCAGGAGGACATTTATCATGTTTAACCATGTGTTGTTGATATAGTAACTTTTCTCTGACAACAGGTATGAAATTATTGCCATCCTACCAATTGATTGAGGATTATAAATGACAAACTCTACGGCCACACAGTGTATGGAAACAGAAAAGCATGATTTCCTGGCAGTTGGTGAGATGGTAGTCCATGAGGGCATATCAATGTTCTGTCTGTCCTTGAGGTAGTTTAATGAATTTAATTGGTTTAATTTCAATTAACAAGACAACACTGGTTTAATTTCAATAAACAAGAACACACTGGTTTTATTTCAATAAACAAGACAACACTGGTTTTATTTCAATAAACAAGAACACTGGTTTAATTTCAATTAACAAGAACAACTAACTCTACTTCATTTAGATAATTACCAGAAATAAGAAGTATTTCAGATGTACTCTGCTCTCATATGTGAGTACATCAATGACTCCAGAACCATGACAGAGAGTTGCTGGTACTTAATGTGTATGTCATATAAATTGACTCAAGCCCAATTATTCAAATACTGTATATAGTTTCAACCATTTAGCCGGTGGGTCGGGTAAGTAGCAGACAAAGACTCAAGTCGACTAATACAATGGCAACCAAGTAAGTCTAATGTAGCCCTATAGGAACTTAGTGAGTCAAGACAAATTTGACAGTTGTCTTAGAGTCCAAATGTAGAGGGACCATTTCCATTGTCCATTACGAAATAAAGACGTGCCAACGTTTAATAAAACAGAGTCCAGAGTCCAGATTGGAAAGTTCTGCTGTGTGATATGTGAACGTGGAGCCAACTCTCATAGCATTAAGTCATAAAAATGTTCTGTGTGAATACACTCCTTTGGAGTAAGGTAAACCACAGACAAGTTATGTCAACTCCACATAGGTTTGCTAAATGTCAGCCAAGCCGCAGGGCAATATTCAAACAGACCACAGTCCAAATTATATGTCAGATGAGAACCTTTCAAAACAAAAAACACGTTGGTAACAAAAAAAACTTCAGATTTGGTCAGTGCTGAAATGAACCTTTCTATCAAGTTTGGTGAGGGTCTCCAACATACTTGTGGTGAAAAGGCTCACAATCCCTCAATGTTATAAATGTGTTGTTAATGTGTTATAAATGGGCTATTTTCACTATTTATGATCAAATCTATCAAAACCACAACAAGATATGAAGCCACATTATTACTTCTGATTTCATATACAAGGTTTTTCCAAATCCTTACAAGCCCAAACTATGATGAAACTAAACATTCTTGAAGATGGAATTGTAATTCCATCAATGTGTCACACCCTGATCTGCTTCACCTGTCTTTGTGCTTTTCTCCACCTGCCTCCATGTGTCGCCCATCTTCCCCATTTTCCCCTGTGTATTTACACCTGTGTTCTCTGTTCGTCTGTTGCCAGTTCATTTTGTTTTGTTAAACCTACCAGCATTTGTTCCCCTGCTCTTGTCTGTTCTTGTTCCTGTTTTCTAATCATTCCCTGTTTTGACCTTTCTGCCTGCCCTGACCCTGAGCCTGCCTGCCATTCTAAACCTTGTCCCATCTCACTGGATTATTGACCCCTGCCTGCCGTGACCCTGAGACTGCCTGCCGTTCTGGACCTTTTTGCACCCTTTCTGGATTATTGACATCAGCCTGCCTTTGACCTGTCGTTTGCCTGACACTGTACTAGAAATACACTTTTGTTTCTCAGACACTGTCTGCAATTGGGTCATACCTGAAACCTGATAGTACGAACTGGCTATGACTGACCCAGCAGACTCGGGCCAGCTCTGCAAAACCCTCTCCTCCCAAGGAGCCACCATTGGAAGACACTATGAGTTGCTTCGTGGTCTCATGGGTGGGTTCCAGACCTTGGTCGAACACCATGACCGATCATTTAACACATTGCTGGAGCAATTCCGTGGGTTACCTGTTAGGCAGCTTACCACAACGGTGATCTCCCAGCCTGCCCCAATGTCCCGAAAACCCCGCTTTCCTCCTCCGGAACGCTACCCTGGAGATTCAGGAACCTGCCGGGCTTTTCTCTCCCGGTGCGCATATTTTTCAAACGGCAGCCTTCTTCATTCCCCTTGGACCACTCGAGGATAGCGTACATCATGAAGCTGATATCCGGGAGGGCACTCGCCTGGGCCACGGGGTGTGGGAGCAACAATCCGCCATCTGCTTCAGTCTGGAAGAGTTTGTGTAGGAGGTTCGGACTGTGTTTGATTCTCCGTTGTCTGGGTGAGAGGCTGCTCGCAAGCTGCTCCAGCTACGACAAGACTCCTGTAGTGTGGCAGACTACGCTGTCGATTTCAGCAAGTTGGCAGCTGAGAGTGCTTGAACCCAGGAGCGCTGTTGGACAGTATTGGAGGAAGCAAAGGACGAGCTTGCATCCCAGGAACTACTGATGAATTTCAACTCGCTCATCGCCTTGACCATTCGGATCGATAGGTGACTACGGGAACAAAGGGAAGGAGAGGAGATTCAATTCCACCTTGCCTCTGAGGTATCCTGGAAGTCCCCGATGGCTCCGTTGCCGAGGAAACCCAAGGCTATCCGAGATCCGCCGAGAGCCTCCGAAGACTGCCGAATCACCTCTTCCTGAGCCTATGCAATGATGCAGAGCTAGGCTGTCTCCAGCTGAACGGCTATTCAGGCTTCACACTAAGAGCTGCCTGTATTGCGGGACTACTGGTCATTTCATCTCCACCTGACCACTAAAAGACCATATGGATAACTATTCCTCTCCCCTTACTCGCATCCCTTTTCATGTCATGTTGCTGTGGGGGAACCAATCAAAATCTCTCTGGATACTCATCGATTCTGGGGCAGATGATAACTTTATTGACGCTAACCTGGCTTCCAAGCCGGATATCCCCACTAAGCCCCACTACATTCCCATGGTTGTTAGAGCACTGGATGGGCATTCTATAGGCCAGGTCAGCCACAATACAACCCCTATCAACCTACTGTGCCTTGGAAAAGTATTCACCCCCTTGGCATTTTTTTTACTATTTTGTTGCATTACAACCTGTAATTTAAATATATTTTTATTTGTATTTCATGTAATGGACATACACAAAATAGTCCAAATTGGTGAAGTGAAATGAAAAAAATAACTTGTTTAAACATATATTTTTTTTAATTTAAAACGGAACAGTGGTGGGTGCATATATATTCACCCCCTTTCCTATGAAGCCCCTAAATAAGATCTGGTGCAACCAATTACCTTCAGATGGCAATAATTAGTTCAAAAAAGTCCCCCTGCGTGCAATCTAATTGTCACATGATCTCAGTATATCTACACCTGTTCTGAAAGGCCCCAGAGTCTGCAACACCACTAAGAAAGGGGCACCACCAAGCAAGCGGCACCATGAAGACCAAGGAGCACTCCAAACAGGTCAGGGACAAAGTTGTAGAGAAGCACAGATCAGGGTTGGGTTATAAAAAAAATATCTGAAACATTGAACATCCCACGGATTACCATTAAATACATTATTTAAAAAATGGAAAGAATATGGCACCGCAACAAACCTGCAAAGAGAGGGCCGCCCACCAAAACCCATGGACCAGGCAAGGAGGGCATTAATCAGAGACAACACAAAGACCAAAGATAACCCTGAAGGAGCTGCAAAGCTCCACAGCGGAGATTGGAGTATCTGTCCATAGGACCACTGTACACTCCAAGGAGCTGGGCTTTATGGAATAGTGGAAAGAAAAACCCACTGTTGAAGAAAGAAATTGGTGTTCACCAAAAGGCATGTGGGAGACTCCCCAAACATATGGAAGAAGGTACGCTGGTCAGATGAGACTAACGGACTAATCCGTGGGGTGTTGAACCGGTTCGTCTTAATCTACCTCATTGACATCCTCATCTTCTCCCTCTCCACCCAAGAACATGTGCTCCATGTCCGACAGGTTCTCCAACGCCACCTGGAGAACCAGCTTTTTGTAAAAGCAGAGAAGTGTGAATTCTATTGCTCCACCATCCCCTTTCTAGGTTACATCATCGCTGCAGGGAGTGTACAGATGGATCCCGGGAAGGTGAGTGCGGTGGTGGATTGGCCCCAGCCTACGTCCAGAGTACAGCTGCAACGTTTCCTGGGATTCGCCAACTTTTATCGCCTTTTTATCCAGGGCTACAGCACCCTTGCCTCCGCCCTATCTGCATTCACCTCTCCCAAGGTTCCATTCACATGGTCCCCAGCTGCTAACTGGGCATTCCGGGACTTCAAACACTGCTTCACCACAGCTCCCATCTTGGTTCATCCTGACCCGTTCCGCCAGTTCGTGGTGGAGGCCGATGCTTCAGATGACAGAGTGAGGGCTGTCCTATCCCAGAGGTCTGCCCTGGACCTTAAGTTACATCCTAGGTTCTTCTTCTCCCACCGCCTCAACGCCACAGAGAGGAAATATGATGTGGGAATCGTGAGCTTCTCGTGGTAAAGATGCTGTTGAAGGAGTGGAGGCACTGGCTAGAGGGGGTGGGTCATCCTTTAATTGTGTGGGCCGACCACAAGATCCCGTAATATCTCCCCACTGCCAAGCACCTCAATTCCAGGCAAGCTAGGTGGGCCCTACTGTTCACCCGGTTCAACTTCTCCCTTTCATATCGGCCGGGATCCAAGAATGTCAAGCCGGATGCGCTGTCACGCCACTATAGCCCCACGGCTACTACCCCGGAACCTGAGACCATCCGTTCCACCTCGTGCCTGGCGGGGGCACTCGGCTGGGGATTAGTGAAGCAGGTTCGTGAGGCATAGTGTTCCCGGCCGAACCCTGGGGTGGCAGATAACCGGATGCTCATTCCTGACATGGTCCACTCCTCGGTCCTGGAGTGGGCCTACTCCTCCAGGCTTGCCTGCCACCCAGGCTCCTGTCGGACCCTAGCTTTTGTGCGAAAACGCTTTTGGTGGCCTACCATGGTTCCTGACGTCTCCGCCTTCGTCACCGCTTGCACGGTCTGTGCACAGAACAGGACTTCTCAACAATATCCGTCTGGTCTCCTCCAACCTCTGCCTGTCCCTCACCGTCCCCTGTCTCACATCTACCTGGACTTTGTCACGGGTCTGCCCCTGTCTGATGGCCATCCTGACCGTGGTGGATTGGTTTTCCAAAGCCGCTCACTTCATTCCTCTCACGCTACCCTCTCACAAAGAGACGGCCCTGCTGATGGTGCAGCATGTCTTCCAGATCCATGGACTGCCAGTAGACATGGTCTCTGACCGGAGTCCTCTCGGAGTCCCCCTGTTTCTGGAAAGTGTTCTGCACCCTCATTGGGTCGTCGGCCAGCCTGTCCTCCGGGTTCACCCCCAGTACAATGACCAGTCGAAGCGAGCCAACCAGGACCTAGAAACTACTCTGCACACTGTCTGGTCTCCATTCCCACCACCTGGAGCCAGTAGCTTGTGTGGGTCGAATACGCCTGCAACACCCTTCCCTTCTCTGCCACGGGCCTATCACCCTTTGAGCGTTCCCTGGGGTATCAGCCCCCACTCTTCCCTGAGCAAGAAGAAAAGGTCAACATACCTTCAGCCCAGACGTTTGTCCGCCGCTGTCGTCGTACCTGGAGGAGAGCCCGGCAGGCTCTCCTCAAGACCACCTCCAGGTATAGACGACAAGCGGATCACCACCGGACCCCGGCTCCCCAGTATCATCTTGGGCAGAAGGTATGGCTGTTCACCAGGGATCTGCCCCTCCGGGTGGCATCCCACAAACTCTCCCCCTGGTTTATCGGCCCTTTTCCCATCTCCAAAGTCTTCAGCCCCTCTGGTGTTCATCTTCTGTTGCCCTGTACCCTCCGCATACGTCCCATCTTTCATGTGTCCAGAGTTAAACCCATGACTCACAGCCCTTTGTCTCCTGTTCCAGAAATAAACTTTGGTTTCTTCGACACTGTCTGCATCTGGGTCATACCTGAAACCTGATACAATGTAAAAATAGAAAATGGCCTCAGCCATGAAAGTATAAAAGTATATACTACTGGATTCTATATCAAGGGTATTTTCATTTCGACACAGCTCTTTCAGAAATACGATCCTTAATATATATTTCCTTGGATGAGGTCTCTCTCCATAGTACAGTGTTTATTTACCCAGAGTCTCTTTCCTTGCCTCTGTAACTAACCAAAAGGTTTCTGCTGTTGCTTTGTCACGCAGGGCTTCAGCCCACTCCACCCGACCACAGGGCCTAAGGGCATGGGTGTGACTGGCTCACAGCTCAGCTCAGCCTCCCTCTCTCCTGGATCCTCCATCCCAGGAGCAAACCTGTGGCTTGGCACCATGCTATGACGTTAGTTATACCTCAACGGTACCCCATATAGGGATATTTCACTGAGCTAACCGAATGATATATGTTTTGTCGACAACACAATTTGTGTAACATGGTGGATATGGATGACGTTGTTGACGTTTGATAATGTTTTATTAATCTTTTATGTTACCTATGTCGATATAGGCATCCCACAGGAATTTGTGATTGAATGGAACAATTGACTGGTGAGGGGAAAATAGACCTATAATTAAAGAGTAAATTCAGCTACCCTATGATTTAAGTAAAGAACAGCAGAGGAACAATTTTACAAATGCTTTATAAAGGAAATTAAGCTTGAATGGACCCAATATAGAGCAAATGCAACTGGTAATACTACACATTTTAAAAACAGTCTCTTCTAAATTTGCCTGACAACAGCTAAATCTTGCATCTGTCTGTTATTACGGTGCTTCTAATTTTGTCCAGACGAACAGGGTTTGTAAGTTCAAACGGGTCAAAATCATAATAAAATATGGCTGCATGATCCTTTACAGAAACGGGGTTAATACCCCACATACTCACTGTATAGATCCCCCCCCACGTCTCACACACACACACACACACACACACACACACACACACACACACACACACACACACACACACACACACACACACACACACACACACACACATCCTCAGATTAGTTTGTAATTATATATTTTTTTAAATGTATAACGCTGTGTATTTAGGATGCTTAGTGTAATCTGATTACAGAGAATCATAACAATTTGTGATGTGATGGCTGTGTGTGTGTGTGTGTGTGTGTGTGTGTGTGTGTGTGTGTGTGTGTGTGTGTGTGTGTGTGTGTGTGTGTGTGTGTGTGTGTGTGTGTGTGTACACATGTTTGCTTGTATACACATGTTTGCTTGTCATGTTTATCAGTACTCTCCTCCCTGTAATCAAGTACCTGCGTCAGGTGTGTACATATCTAGTACTGTGCCTTAATGGTTTTGCTATCTTTTCATATTGACATTGGTAGCTTGTTACGTCACAGCCGGTGAGTTAGCCTGGCAGCTTAACAGCTAAAGAGGGCACCTCCCCCCTCCCATATTATGACATTGTGTCACTGCGAGCAGATGCCTTCCCTGGCCCCATGCTGTGAGGTAACTGTTTGTTTGTTGCAATTTCTGAAGCACAAAAAAGCTTCAAACAAGACTTACTGTATGTCGATATAACTCCACCAAATACCACAAATCTGGAATGCCACATGAACTGAATGGATGTTGTTAAAAGTCAAATATAAAAGGGAAATTAAACAATGTGTTGTGTTAATTTGTGTTATGCCCACCGCATTGACTTCTGACTACAGAACACGGTTTTGTCACACCCTATACAGTGGTTGTGGAGCTGAAACATGGCAAGATGATTTAACTTGGACTTGAACTTGAATTAATGCCTGGGTCACAGTCGGAGGCCTCAGGAACAATCTTTGAGTGTTTATCCGTCTAATTCACATCTGTATCTAACTATCAGAATAGACAGGTTCAAAATCTAACCTACACTTTATTTACAAATGTAAAAAACAATGATTAGCGCAACCAGTGGTGAGATCAGCAAAGAGGGAATTAGTTAAAAAAGGGGGGGGAAATGGATTTTCCTATAAAAGAGCACTCTCACAGAAGTGATATTTGTTCAACCTTCAGGCTAAGCTAACCATCATCCTACATTGATAATCACCATCCTCTAGCACATAGCAACAATGTAAAATTATGCATTTTCTGGCACAGAGTACATCCAGTATAAAATTATACGTCTCAAGAAAGGGAGACACAAAATTATAGCACAAATGCTTCCATCGACAACATATAATTTAATCCTCACCAAAAAATATATCTTTCATGCCAAATTGTGTGGCCTCCTTTGAATGCTTTGCATAGGCAGGGTACAATTATCCAATTTCAAGGAAATGTCAGTAATGCCTCTAAAACCGATATTTGCTGTTCACCTCTAGTTTAACAAAACATATCAAAGGTCTTTTGATGACGGAATCGTTTCCTTTATTGAGACTCCAAGAGTATCTCTGGCCCTTAAAAAAATATTGCTGTTAAAATACTGCTTTTATAGGAAATTCAACATTTTAACGTCCTTCATTCTGAGGTTGGGTTGGACTCTACAGGTCCACTGTGTATGGTGATGTTAGTAGTCCCTGAAACAATTAACTGTTGCTAAGGAGAAAAAAAACTATAAAGGATTTGGGATGTTGAATAAAGCCTGTGAAGTTAGATAACAGGCAGGGTAAGGTGGCAGGGTAGCCTAGTGGTTAGAGAGTTGGTCTAGTAACCGGAAGGTTACAAGTTCAAACCCCAGAGCTGACAAGGTACAAATCTGTCGTTCTGCCCCTGAACAGGCAGTTAACCACTGTTCCTAGGCCGTCATTGAAAATAAGAATTTGTTCTTAAACTGACTTGCCTAGTTAAATAAAGGTAAAATATATATATAAACAAACAAACAAAAAAACAACACAGTATCAATCCAGAGGTTTGAGTGTTCAGTTTGAATGGTTCTAGTCCCTGGAATATAACAACCAACACAGTATCAATCCAGAGGTTTGAGTGTTCAGTTTGAATGGTTCTAGTCCCTGGAATATAACAACCAACACAGTATCAATCCAGAGGTTTGAGTGTTCAGTTTGAATGGTTCTAGTCCCTGGAATATAACAACCTACACAGTATCAATCCAGAGGTTTGAGTGTTCAGTTTGAATGGTTCTAGTCCCTGGAATATAACAACCAACACAGTATCAATCCAGAGGTTTGAGTGTTCAGTTTGAATGGTTCTAGTCCCTGGAATATAACAACCAACACAGTATCAATCCAGAGGTTTGAGTGTTCAGTTTGAACGGTTCTAGTCCCTGGAATATAACAACCAACACAGTATCAGTCCAGAGGTTTGGATGTTCAGTTTGAACGGTTCTAGTCCCTGGAATATAACAGGCACAGACAATAAATGCCAAACTGCAGAGAGAGCAGAGCAGCTAGAGTTTGTTTTGTCAAAGACTGACAGAGAGGCTTTAAAGGGAAAGGGGATACCTGGTCAGTTGTAAACTGAATGCATTAGGCCCATATCCCCATGGCCTGAGCTAAATGATTAGCCAAGCATGATCAAATAGCTGCTCATAATATCCAGATGACTATCGGAGCTAAACAACAGATAGGCCTTTATATGATGGATGGTTAAGCTGAGGGTTAAGCTAAGAGGCACTGGAGTGGTACACTCTTAGAAAAAAAGGTGCTGTCTAGAACCTAAAAGGGTTCTTCGGCTGTCCCCATAAGAGAACACTTTGAAGAACCCTTTTTGGATTCAGGTAGAACCCTTTCGGTTCCAGGTATAACTATTTTGAGTTCCATGTAGAACCCTTTCCACAGAGGGTTCTACTTGGAACCAAAAATGTTTCTTCTATGGGAACAGCCAAAGAACCCTTTGGAACCCTTTTTTCTAAGAGTTTATAGTAAGGTGACTGTCGTGAGAGAAACTGCCACTTTACTGATAGAGAAGTCCTCTTGTATATTTCTGCTAAACAGTGTCCGCCCCTCCATGTGGCCTATTGTACACTCTTGGAAAAAGGATTCAAAAAGCATTCTTCGGCTGTTCCCATAGAATAACTATTTTCAGTTCCAGGTAGAAAGAACCCTTTCCACAGAGGGTTCTACATTACCTGAAACCAAAAAGGGTTCCTCAAAGTGTTCTCCTATTGGGACAGCCGAAGCACCCTTTAAGGTTCTAGATAGCACCTTTTTTCTAAGATTGTAGGTCTTACAGAATTTCCTAAGGATTACCAGAAACCAACTCCCTTCATGTTGTCTTGCCTGGACATGCTGTTCAATTAAGGGAGAGCACAAAGCACCTCCTGGACTGAGGGCAATCTGAAAATAACACACTGTGCCTCTGCTTCTCTTGTCTCCAACAGATTAGCTCAGATGCTCCCAGCCACGGGGTCCTGTATGGCATCTCAGACACAGGTGGTGTCCTGTTCCCAATCTCACTCATCCTAAAACAGCTTTGCAGCTGCCAGCGAGGAAAAAAATAAAAGAAGGAGAAACATCTGTTCGGAGATTGCGTTTTTGTAAGACTGATTAACGAGCATAAGCCTCTGTTGCCAATCCCCCACCTTGTCGGGCCAAGTAGTTTCCAAGCATCATCTGATGCCTAATGCAGGGCAGAATTTACACAAAGATATAGAAAATAATTTAGGAATAAGAGACCTTTCATAAATCCCTAAGTCTCCATCAATATGCCAACAAATTGGTGTTTTCTGAGGTGCACATGTTTAATTCAGTAGTAAAGACCACTTTACCTCCAGTCTAGATAGCAAAAACATGTATTTGTTCTCTGTTGCCAGAGAATAGTGCAAATAAGGTTTCCCCCAAATATGTGATGTTTGTCTTTTTAAATTGACACCCAGCACTGTATTGCCATACCAAATTTTACACTCTGAAAGCTAGCCCAATCAAACAAATAGTCCCAATTATTTACATGTAATATGTTGGAGAATGTATTCGGAAATTGCTAAACAGAAGAGAAAAAACACAACATATGTAAACTCATCCAAACGTAGTGGAGTGGAGAAGACGTAGCGTCCACCCACCACCTCCTGGGCAGAAGTGGAAGAGGAGTGGAGAAGACGTAGCGTACACCCACCACCTCCAGGGCAGAAGTGGAAGAGGAGTGGAGAAGACGTAGCGTACACCCACCACCTCCAGGGCAGAAGTGGAAGAGGAGTGGAAGAGGAGTGGAGAAGACGTAGCGTACACCCACCACCTCCAGGGCAGAAGTGGAAGAGGAGTGGAGAAGACCTAGCGTCCACCCACCACCTCCAGGGCAGAAGTGGAAGAGGAGTGGAAGAGGAGTGGAAGAGGAGTGGAGAAGACGTAGCGTCCACCCACCACCTCCAGGGCAGAAGTGGAAGAGGAGTGGAGAAGACGTAGCGTACACCCACCACCTCCAGGGCAGAAGTGGAAGAGGAGTGGAGAAGACCTAGCGTCCACCCACCACCTCCAGGGCAGAAGTGGAAGAGGAGTGGAAGAGGAGTGGAGAAGACGTAGCGTCCACCCACCACCTCCAGGGCAGAAGTGGAAGAGGAGTGGAGAAGACGTAGCGTACACCCACCACCTCCAGGGCAGAAGTGGAAGAGGAGTGGAGAAGACGTAGCGTACACCCACCACCTCCAGGGCAGAAGTGGAAGAGGAGTGGAGAAGACTTAGCGTACACCCACCACCTCCTGGGCAGAAGTGGAAGAGGAGTGGAAGAGGAGTGGAAGAGGAGTGGAGAAGACGTAGCGTACACCCACCACCTCCAGGGCAGAAGTGGAAGAGGAGTGGAGAAGACGTAGCGTCCACCCACCACCTCCAGGGCAGAAGTGGAAGAGGAGTGGAGAAGACGTAGCGTACACCTACCACCTCCAGGGCAGAAGTGGAAGAGGAGTGGAAGAGGAGTGGAGAAGACTTAGCGTACACCCACCACCTCCAGGGCAGAAGTGGAAGAGGAGTGGAAGAGGAGTGGAGAAGACTTAGCGTACACCCACCACCTCCAGGGCAGAAGTGGAAGAGGAGTGGAGAAGACGTAGCGTCCACCCACCACCTCCAGGGCAGAAGTGGAAGAGGAGTGGAAGAGGAGTGGAGAAGACTTAGCGTACACCCACCACCTCCAGGGCAGAAGTGGAAGAGGAGTGGAAGAGGAGTGGAGAAGAAGTAGCGTACACCCACCACCTCCAGGGCAGAAGTGGAAGAGGAGTGGAAGAGGAGTGGAGAAGACTTAGCGTACACCCACCACCTCCAGGGCAGAAGTGGAAGAGGAGTGGAAGAGGAGTGGAGAAGACGTAGCGTACACCCACCACCTCCAGGGCAGAAGTGGAAGAGGAGTGGAGAAGACTTAGCGTACACCCACCACCTCCAGGGCAGAAGTGGAAGAGGAGTGGAAGAGGAGTGGAGAAGACGTAGCGTACACCCACCACCTCCAGGGCAGCAGTGGAAGAGGAGTGGAAGAGGAGTGGAGAAGACTTAGCGTACACCCACCACCTCCAGGGCAGAAGTGGAAGAGGAGTGGAAGAGGAGTGGAGAAGACGTAGCGTACACCCACCACCTCCAGGGCAGAAGTGGAAGAGGAGTGGAGAAGACGTAGCGTACACCCACCACCTCCAGGGCAGAAGTGGAAGAGGAGTGGAAGAGGAGTGGAGAAGACGTAGCGTACACCCACCACCTCCAGGGCAGAAGTGGAAGAGGAGTGGAGAAGACGTAGCGTACACCCACCACCTCCAGGGCAGAAGTGGAAGAGGAGTGGAGAAGACGTAGCGTACACCCACCACCTCCAGGGCAGAAGTGGAAGAGGAGTGGAGAAGACGTAGCGTACACCCACCACCTCCAGGGCAGAAGTGGAAGAGGAGTGGAGAAGACTTAGCGTAGGGCAGAAGTGGAAGAGGAGTGGAAGAGGAGTGGAGAAGACGTAGCGTACACCCACCACCTCCAGGGCAGAAGTGGAAGAGGAGTGGAAGAGGAGTGGAAGAGGAGTGGAGAAGACGTAGCGTCCACCCACCACCTCCAGGGCAGAAGTGGAAGAGGAGTGGAGAAGACGTAGCGTCCACCCACCACCTCCAGGGCAGAAGTGGAAGAGGAGTGGAAGAGGAGTGGAGAAGACGTAGCGTACACCCACCACCTCCAGGGCAGAAGTGGAAGAGGAGTGGAGAAGACGTAGCGTACACCCACCACCTCCAGGGCAGAAGTGGAAGAGGAGTGGAGAAGACGTAGCGTACACCCACCACCTCCAGGGCAGAAGTGGAAGAGGAGTGGAGAAGACGTAGCGTACACCCACCACCTCCAGGGCAGAAGTGGAAGAGGAGTGGAGAAGACTTAGCGTACACCCACCACCTCCAGGGCAGAAGTGGAAGAGGAGTGGAGAAGACGTAGCGTCCACCCACCACCTCCAGGGCAGAAGTGGAAGAGGAGTGGAAGAGGAGTGGAGAAGACGTAGCGTACACCCACCACCTCCAGGGCAGAAGTGGAAGAGGAGTGGAGAAGACTTAGCGTACACCCACCACCTCCAGGGCAGAAGTGGAAGAGGAGTGGAGAAGACGTAGCGTCCACCCACCACCTCCAGGGCAGAAGTGGAAGAGGAGTGGAGAAGACTTAGCGTACACCCACCACCTCCAGGGCAGAAGTGGAAGAGGAGTGGAGAAGACGTAGCGTCCACCCACCACCTCCAGGGCAGAAGTGGAAGAGGAGTGGAAGAGGAGTGGAGAAGACGTAGCGTACACCCACCACCTCCAGGGCAGAAGTGGAAGAGGAGTGGAGAAGAATTAGCGTACACCCACCACCTCCAGGGCAGAAGTGGAAGAGGAGTGGAGAAGACGTAGCGTCCACCCACCACCTCCAGGGCAGAAGTGGAAGAGGAGTGGAAGAGGAGTGGAGAAGACTTAGCGTACACCCACCACCTCCAGGGCAGAAGTGGAAGAGGAGTGGAAGAGGAGTGGCGTACACCCACCACCTCCAGGGCAGAAGTGGAAGAGGAGTGGAAGAGGAGTGGAGAAGACCTAGCGTACACCCACCACCTCCAGGGCAGAAGTGGAAGAGGAGTGGAGAAGACGTAGCGTACACCCACCACCTCCAGGGCAGAAGTGGAAGAGGAGTGGAGAAGACGTAGCGTACACCCACCACCTCCAGGGCAGAAGTGGAAGAGGAGTGGAGAAGACGTAGCGTACACCCACCACCTCCAGGGCAGAAGTGGAAGAGGAGTGGAAGAGGAGTGGAGAAGACGTAGCGTACACCCACCACCTCCAGGGCAGAAGTGGAAGAGGAGTGGAAGAGGAGTGGAAGAGGAGTGGAGAAGACGTAGCGTCCACCCACCACCTCCAGGGCAGAAGTGGAAGAGGAGTGGAGAAGACGTAGCGTCCACCCACCACCTCCAGGGCAGAAGTGGAAGAGGAGTGGAAGAGGAGTGGAGAAGACGTAGCGTACACCCACCACCTCCAGGGCAGAAGTGGAAGAGGAGTGGAGAAGACGTAGCGTACACCCACCACCTCCAGGGCAGAAGTGGAAGAGGAGTGGAGAAGACGTAGCGTACACCCACCACCTCCAGGGCAGAAGTGGAAGAGGAGTGGAGAAGACGTAGCGTACACCCACCACCTCCAGGGCAGAAGTGGAAGAGGAGTGGAAGAGGAGTGGAGAAGACTTAGCGTACACCCACCACCTCCAGGGCAGAAGTGGAAGAGGAGTGGAAGAGGAGTGGCGTACACCCACCACCTCCAGGGCAGAAGTGGAAGAGGAGTGGAAGAGGAGTGGAGAAGACCTAGCGTACACCCACCACCTCCAGGGCAGAAGTGGAAGAGGAGTGGAGAAGACGTAGCGTACACCCACCACCTCCAGGGCAGAAGTGGAAGAGGAGTGGAGAAGACGTAGCGTACACCCACCACCTCCAGGGCAGAAGTGGAAGAGGAGTGGAGAAGACGTAGCGTACACCCACCACCTCCAGGGCAGAAGTGGAAGAGGAGTGGAAGAGGAGTGGAGAAGACGTAGCGTACACCCACCACCTCCAGGGCAGAAGTGGAAGAGGAGTGGAAGAGGAGTGGAAGAGGAGTGGAGAAGACGGAAGCGTCCACCCACCACCTCCAGGGCAGAAGTGGAAGAGGAGTGGAGAAGACGAGCGTCCACCCACCACCTCCAGGGCAGAAGTGGAAGAGGAGTGGAAGAGGAGTGGAGAAGACGTAGCGTACACCCACCACCTCCAGGGCAGAAGTGGAAGAGGAGTGGAGAAGACGTAGCGTACACCCACCACCTCCAGGGCAGAAGTGGAAGAGGAGTGGAGAAGACGTAGCGTACACCCACCACCTCCAGGGCAGAAGTGGAAGAGGAGTGGAGAAGACGTAGCGTACACCCACCACCTCCAGGGCAGAAGTGGAAGAGGAGTGGAGAAGACTTAGCGTACACCCACCACCTCCAGGGCAGAAGTGGAAGAGGAGTGGAGAAGACGTAGCGTCCACCCACCACCTCCAGGGCAGAAGTGGAAGAGGAGTGGAAGAGGAGTGGAGAAGACGTAGCGTACACCCACCACCTCCAGGGCAGAAGTGGAAGAGGAGTGGAGAAGACTTAGCGTACACCCACCACCTCCAGGGCAGAAGTGGAAGAGGAGTGGAGAAGACGTAGCGTCCACCCACCACCTCCAGGGCAGAAGTGGAAGAGGAGTGGAGAAGACTTAGCGTACACCCACCACCTCCAGGGCAGAAGTGGAAGAGGAGTGGAGAAGACGTAGCGTCCACCCACCACCTCCAGGGCAGAAGTGGAAGAGGAGTGGAAGAGGAGTGGAGAAGACGTAGCGTACACCCACCACCTCCAGGGCAGAAGTGGAAGAGGAGTGGAGAAGACTTAGCGTACACCCACCACCTCCAGGGCAGAAGTGGAAGAGGAGTGGAGAAGACGTAGCGTCCACCCACCACCTCCAGGGCAGAAGTGGAAGAGGAGTGGAAGAGGAGTGGAGAAGACTTAGCGTACACCCACCACCTCCAGGGCAGAAGTGGAAGAGGAGTGGAAGAGGAGTGGCGTACACCCACCACCTCCAGGGCAGAAGTGGAAGAGGAGTGGAAGAGGAGTGGAGAAGACCTAGCGTACACCCACCACCTCCAGGGCAGAAGTGGAAGAGGAGTGGAGAAGACGTAGCGTACACCCACCACCTCTCTCCCACACCAGGGATTATTGGCCGTGGTCCGTTGCCAAGATCATGTTAGGTAAGTCCGCAGAAGGAAACAAACCGCAGGAATAAAGGTGGGAGCTCTTGGGAGCGTTGAGAGTTTTGAAGGCAGGAAGAGAAAGGAAGAGAGTAAGATATGAGAGTAGAGGGCGGGAAGGGGAATGGAGGGGGCGATAGCTGCTCTTTACAGGCCGGCTGTTTTCTCTGAGGTCCTCTTCGTAAAGAGACTAGCAGGTTATTTCATAGTTTAGGGTTGTTCATTATTTGACCCAGAGAGAGTTGCTGTAATGCTCCAGGTCGCCTTGAGCGCAAAACAAAACAGCTCCTTAGACAGGTAATGCATCAGAGGGAGCAGGGGTTCATGTAAGAGGATGGTTGGTTACAGTATGACTAGAATGCGTTCCCACTGGATAAAGGTGTTGAAAGAGTTCAAACTAGAGGGCGCTCTAGGTCTCTGCATATCCACAATGTCATTATAGTGTTCCTGTGTGGATTGGGTTTTAGCGGTCTAAAATGTCACTCTTTTATGTCACATGGAACCTGGCTCATAACATCTGCTAACATCTGTTCCTCACTGCAGTGCCTCGGGGTGGAACAAAGGTAAACAGATTATGGCTGCTGCATCTGCACCAGTCACTGGAATTGGCCTGTTTTCTAGCTAATAGATAACCGACTACAACCCCATCATTCACGGCTATTGATTCAAAGCAACCACAGGTATTCTGCATTACTTAATCTACTCATCCATCACTGTGTAATATATCTCTGTGTAATGCTATTCTGGTTTTGTTACATATTGCAAATCTAATTTACCTCTTGGGGATGTCATTCGAAAACATCATGTTAACTTTCACTGCGGATGACACACACCTGTACATTTCAATGAAACATGGATGAAGCCCCAAAATTGCCCTCGCTAGAAGGCTGTGTTTCAGACATAAGGTGGCTGCAAACTTTCAGCTTTTAAATTCGGACAAAACAGAGATGCTTGTTCTAGGTCCCAAGAAACAAAGAGATCTTCTGTTGAATCTGACAATTAATCTTGATGGTTGTACAGTCGTCTCAAATAAAACTGTGAAGGACCTCGGAATTACTATGGACCCTGATCTTTCTTTTGACAAACATATCAAGATTCCATCTACGTAACATTGCAAAAATCAGAAACTTTCTATCCAAAAATGATGCAGAAAAATGAATCCATGCTTTTTTTAACTTCTAGGTTAGACTACTGCAATGCTCTACTTTCCGGCTACCCGGATAAAGCACTAAATAAACTTCAGTTAGTGCTAAATACGGCTGCTGGAATCCTGACTAGAACCAACAAATTTGATCATATTATTCCAGTGGTAGCCTCCCTACACTGGCTTCCTGTTAAGGCAAGGGCTGATTTCAAGGTTTTACTGCTAACCTACAAAGGATTACATGGGCTTGCTCCTACCTATCTTCCCAATTTGGTCCTGCCATACATACCTACACGCTACGGTCACAAGATTCAGGCCTCCTAATTGTCCCTAGAATTTCTAAGCAAACAGATGGAGGCAGGGCTTTCTCCTATAGAGCTCCATTTTTATGGAATGGTCTACCTACCCATGTGAGAAACGCAGACTCGGTCTCAACCTTTAAGTCTGTACTGAAGACTCATCTCTTCATTGGGTCATATGATGGCCCAGGAGTGTGAAGGTGAACAGAAAGGCTCTGGAGCAACGAACCGCCCTTGCTGTCTCTGCCTGGCCGGTTCCCCTCTCTCCACTGGGATTCTCTGCCTCTAACCCTTTTACAGGGGCTGAGTCACTGGCTTACTGGTGCTCTTTCATGCTGTCCCTAGGAGGGGTGCTTCACTTGAGTGGGTTGAGTCACTGTCATGATCTTCCTGTCTGGGTTGGTGCCCTACCTTGGGTTGTGCCTTGGCGGATATCTTTGTGGGCTATACTCGGCCTTGTCTCAGGATGATAAGTTGATGGTTGAAGATATCCCTCTATTGGTGTGGGGGCTGTGCTTTAGCAAAGTGGGTGGGGTTCCTGTTTGGCCCTCTCCGGGGGTATCATCAAATGGGGCCACAGTGTCTCCTGACCCCTCCTGTCTCAGCCTCCAGTATTTATGATGCAGTAGTTTATGTGTTGAGGGGCTAGGGTCAGTTTGTTATATCTGGAGTACTTCTCCTGTCTTGTGTGCATTTAAGTATGCTCTCTCTAATTCTCTCTTTTTTCCTCTCTCTCGGAGGACGTGAGCCCTAGGACCATGCCTCAGGACTACCTGGCATGATGACTCCTTGCTGTCCCCAGTCCACCTGGCCATGCTGCTGCTCCAGTCTCAACTGTTCTGCCTGCGGCTATGGAACCCTGACCTGATCACCGGACGTGCTACCTGTCCCAGACCTGCTGTTTTCAACTCTCTAGAGACAGCAGGAGCGGTAGAGATATTCTTAATGATCGGCTATGAAAAGCCAACTGACATTTACTCCTGAGGTGCTGACTTGCTGCACCCTCGACAACGACTGTGATTATTATTATTTGACCCTGCTGGTCATTTATGAACATTTGAACATCTTGGCCAAGTTCTGTTATAATCTCCACCCGGCACAGCCAGAAGAGGACTGGCCACCCCTCTTAGCCTGGTTCCTCTCTAGGTTTCTTCCTAGGTTTTGGCCTTTCTAGGGAGTTTTTCATAGCCACCGTGCTTCTACACCTGCATTGCTTGCTGTTTGGGATTTTAGGCTGGGTTTCTGTACAGCACTTTGAGATATCAGCTGATGTAAGAAGGGCTATATAAATACATGCGATTTGATTTATGCTAGAATACAAAATCCTAGATGTTTATTTATTTAACCCTATAATCCTTATAGTTTTGGTATAGGTATACGTACCGGAGATTCATGAATTGTGTTTCCTCTATTTTGCTGATGGTAAGGCTGTTCAAACTGTTCAACCCCCCCCGCAAGTAACATAAGGACAATCTACCATTGCACACATTTTTATTAATATTTATACCCAAAGAAACACTGAGATCTTTCATTCTTAATGTAGAACAACTGCGTAGCCTGTCATTCCTAATTATCATGTCACCATAGACAAAGGGTAAATATCTGCAGTTTATCAACATGCCTTTGATTGAGGATGACTTGGCGTATTTCTACATCACTCATTTTCCTCACATTACAATAGCTTAACCCCCCAAAACAGAACATTCCCTCTAATGATGTAAGTTATTAGGCCCACAAGAGTACCTCATTTCGAGATTATGAAGGTGCAGTCAACGGACGACTTCAGAATCATCCAACAAGCGTGACCAGTGCTGTGGGTAATTGTATTTTGTGGGGCTGAGAAAATGGTCCCATTTGGAGCATGTGTAAATTCTCCAAGTGACACTGTCAAATGACTGTATGTTTCTGTAAAAAGCCGAGTGATGCCAGAATTCTTTCCATTACACAGTGAGAATGAGAGTGTTCCGGATGACATCATAGAGCTCCATGTCTCTGCTCTGTGCTAGCTAGGAGTGGCGAATGTAACAGCTGGTTTTTATGTCACTCATACAGCCTCTGTAACATCCTGTCAGGTACTCTTCCTTATGAGGGTCTGCATGCGACTCAACATCCCAGGATATCTCGGAAACGTAAATGTTATGCCATGTTTGGAGTCACCAAGGCGTACGCTAAGGGAAAAATCCGGCGTGTTTCCGATTTTAATGCCTACATCAGAGCGGGTAACCAAACCAAGATGTGTTCAAGCACCATGTTGTTCCATCCAAAAGATGACTTCAGGTCTCAGGCCTGTGACTCACCAGATACAAAAACAAGTTGATTTAGCAGAGTCACTTAATCCCTTTGTTTGCACATCGTTTGTAAGCATATGCTGATGTTGTCTTTTAAAACAAACATTTGTACTTCTGTGTCAAATACTCCAAGAAGACAGCAGACACTCCTTTATTTTCAACAGTCCATCTCGGAATTAATTTGACTTTATACTGTAAATCACAACAGTCAGCCTTTAAAGTCTTGCTGAGAAGTGACAACACAGTAATCATCAGGCATGAGAAGTGACAACACAGTGATCATCAGGCATGAGAAGTGACAACACAGTAATCATCAAGCATGAGAAGTGACAACACAGTGATCATCAGGCATGAGAAGTGACAACACAGTAATCATCAAGCATGAGAAGTGACAACACAGTAATCATCAAGCATGAGAAGGGACAACACAGTAATCATCAAGCATGAGAAGTGACAACACAGTAATCATCAGGCATGAGAAGTGACAACACAGTAATCATCAGGCATGAGAAGTGACAACGCAGTAATCATCAAGCATGAGAAGTGACAACACAGTAATCATCAAGCATGAGAAGGGACAACGCAGTAATCATCAAGCATGAGAAGTGACAACACAGTAATCATCAAGCATGAGAAGTGACAACACAGTAATCATCAAGCATGAGAAGTGACAACACAGTAATCATCAGGCATGAGAAGTGACAACACAGTAATCATCAAGCATGAGAAGTGACAACACAGTAATCATCAAGCATGAGAAGTGACAACACAGTAATCATCAGGCATGAGAAGTGACAATGCAGTAATCATCAAGCATGAGAAGTGACAACACAGTAATCATCAAGCATGAGAAGTGACAACGCAGTAATCATCTAGCATGAGAAGGGACAACACAGTAATCATCAAGCATGAGAAGTGACAACGCAGTAATCATCAAGCATGTGAAGTGACAACCCAGTAATCAGGCATGAGAAGTGACAACACAGTAATCATCAAGCATGAGAAGTGACAACACAGTAATCATCAAGCATGTGCGTCATAAGCATGTGCATTTACAACCAATCAAATTGAGTTGATTGGTTTCTCTAAGCCCCTAGATTTCCACTTCTCAGAACCTACCACACCCCTCTCCTCTCTTTCTCTACTTAGCCAGTGGCTGTACTCTAGTCACAGTAAAGCAGGAAGAGAGGGTAATTTTCCTGGTGATGTCACTGGCCCCTAAGGCTCCTAGCTCCAGCGTGGGAGATGAGCGAGGGGAACGTGTGAAGCTTTGGAGTGTGATGATAACATGAATCAGGCCCCCGAGCAATGTCCTCACCGCATTCTGACATTCAGAGCACCTAGAGGGTAGTTACTTCCTGTGTTCCTCCACTTGGAGGGATGGGAAGGACCCAGACAGGAAACAGTCCAGAGATTTTGACTGCTCTGAGAAAACAGGGATGTTAGACTTTACTCTCTCTTCCCCAGGAAGAAGGGATGTCATTCCTCCTCTTTGTCCTCCTCACACCATCGCTTGGGTATTAATGGATCACTATTTCAGCTCAGGGTCAATGTCTGTCAAGAGAAATTCAACATACGTTTGACTACTGTGTTCCCCCCACCACAATACAGTTTACTACTATACAAAAACTGGGTGCACCATAAACTCTATCACCTACTAGGTGCTACTGGGTGCACCCTAAACTCTATCACCTACTGGGTTCACCATAAAATCTGTCAATGAGCTAGGAAATGCTCATGTGAATCCTTTCATACACCCTTAGGGTTCTTCCTTACAGAACCATGAATACTAGTTCTACATCCATTGGGCCTGAAGTTATATGCACACGCATCAATTATTAACAACTAATGTAAGGCCAGGGCAAGACATACAAATTGTTTCAATATTATCTTTTAAATTAAACAACCTTAGAAACTCAACTACAATTTGCTAATCACAGAGAGTAAATAACCAACACGAGAGCTGATTTAAAGAGCTGCTTACGCAATATAAGGATTCAGTTGATTGGTTGCAGAGTGTAAGTCGCTCTGGATAAGAGCGTCTGCTAAATGACTTAAATGTAAATGTAATGTAATGCTTTGAAGTGAACATGTAAATGAATAGCTGGATGTACAGGATGGATGTAGCTGGATGTTCAGCTAGAGATTTTGAGATTTTGATCTTCCTACACGAAGATCTCATTCACCGTAACATAACATCAAGTATTTGTGTCACTTTCCATTTCAAAGGGACCCGATCTTGTGAAGAGGAAGATGACAACCTGCTCTTAATCTGACTTCTACCCCCAGTTAGAATAACTCAGAGAGCAGAGCTTTCAGTGTGACTACGGTCTTTAACAGAGAGCACAGCCCCATGGGAGCCGGCATAATGGCGCTGTGTGTGTGTGTGTGTGTGTGTGTGTGTACAGGAGGGCTCTGTAGTTCCTCCTCCCACATAGGTCAGTGGGAATGCATTGGGGCTACATCCTGGACTCCACGTAGGGGGAGGAAAAATAAATACAACCCCCAAAAACGAGTCTGCGATCTCAAGCAGGAATGCGTCAGGGCATGGGAATATCACTCGCCCAAGAGGACACTTTGGCTGGGGTTGAAACTGCAGCTAACAGTTGGTGGTGGGAGAATCCCCCCCCCCTCACCCTGCCCCCGCCACTCCGACAAATCCTTGTCTGCCACTATCGGCTTGCCCAGCAGCACTCACAAGGAGCTTGAGAGAACGTGTGTGGGAGGAGACCTCACTTATATGTGCAGGTTTGCCTTGACTACAGCCCCCACTCCCTTCATAAACACACACTCTCTGCGAAACACTCACCCCATGTCCCTGCCCTTGCCTCCCTCTGTCCCCAGGGATGGTCTAATGTACTCAGAGCAGGAAGGCCTACGAACATGGCTTAGACAGCTGCCCAGCACTCCTGACAATTTGAGAGAGAGAGAGAGAGAGAGAGAGAGAGAGAGAGAGAGAGAGAGAGAGAGAGAGAGAGAGAGAGAGAGAGAGAGATGAGGCAGATAGAGTGAGAGATGTGTGAGTGCCCAAAAAACGCCTATGGAGTCGGTAGCGAGGTAGCTGAGAGTCGGAGGATGACAGGGCCTTTGGTTCATCAGGGTATGAAGAGCACATCGTTCCCACGGCGGGAAGGTCTACAGAGGTTAGACACTCTGACTGGACTGGGCAGACACTGACTAGAATGATGAGCCAGGATAGTGCTCCAAGAGATCCAGACCCAGGGACCGCATGGAGAAGAAGGGGAGTAATAAGCAGTGGCCACTCATTAGTTCTGATAAGGCTGACAGGAAAGGCCCTGTTGGGATGGATGGAGAGACTACCATAAACACTGTCTGGTCCACCAGACGGGTCCACCGTTAGACATGGGAGGAGACAACTCTACAGTGACAAGCTGAACCTTAACTACATTCATGTCATGTCACTGACTCTGACCTGAAGCTTCCTGACAAGATTCCACTGTAACACCCAAGAAATCATTCCTGAAATGAAGACAGCACTCTTGTAATTATTTGATTATGGAAATCAAACTGTAATTAGGATTTGATGTGATTTAATCTAAAAGAAACAAACAACAAAACACGTCTTAGCTAAACAGGGTGATACTCTAAATTAAATCTATCAGTCAAAACACGTCTTAGCTAAACAGGGTGATACTCTAAATTAAATCTATCAGTCAAAACACGTCTTAGCTAAACAGGGTGATACTCTAAATTAAATCTATCAGTCAAAACACGTCTTAGCTAAACAGGGTGATACTCTAAATTAAATCTATCAGTCAAAACACGTCTTAGCTAAACAGGGTGATACTCTAAATTAAATCTATCAGTCAAAACACGTCTTAGCTAAACAGGGTGATACTCTAAATTAAATCTATCAGTCAAAACACGTCTTAGCTAAACAGGGTGATACTCTAAATTAAATCTATCAGTCAAAACACGTCTTAGCTAAACAGGGTGATACTCTAAATTAAATCTATCAGTCAAAACACGTCTTAGCTAAACAGGGTGATACTCTAAATTAAATCTTTCAGTCAGAAAGGGGGAAAACCCAACGAATGAATCCTGCCCTGATTAGGTGCAAACTAGAAGTTAATTAACAAACTGTTCATTGAAAAGAAGGTTTATAATTGTTAAATTACCAACTTAAACATAATTTCTCCCAAAATGAATAATGTACAATCAGTCTTATCTAAGAGTTCATTTCATTCTGCTTTATAAGGGTCTGGTCCTCATCAAACCTCCACTTTGATCCAGTCTAATTGCCATTAGCTGGGAATAAATTCAAAGGTTTCATTCAGAATGATATGCAAATATATATGCCATTTAGCTGACGCTTTTATCCAAAGCTACTTACAGTCATGTGTGCATACATTCTACGTATGGGTGGTCCCGGGAATCAAACCCACTACCCTGGCGTTACAAGCGCCATGCTCTACCAACTGAGCCACAGAAGGACCACTATGATATGGAAGGTAATTAAATGTGGTGTGTCTCGGTATGTTTAACGGTACATGGAAATGTTAGTTCAAGTGGTTTCAAAGTCTAGCAGCCAGGGGAAAGTAAGAGTAGAAATTGAAAGGCAAAATATATGCTCAGATGATTAGAACATGAATTAGATCCTTAGCCTCTAAGTAGACCCTTAGCCTCAACTAAGTAGACCCTTAGCCTCAACTAAGTAGACCCTTAGCCTTAACTAAGTAGACCCTTAGCCTCAACTAAGTAGACCCTTAGCCTCAACTACGTAGACCCTTAGTCTCAACTAAGTAGACCCTTAGTCTCAACTAAGTAGACCCTTAGCCTCAACTAAGTAGGCTCTTAGCCTCAACTAAGTAGACCCTTAGCCTCAACTAAGTAGACCCTTAGCCTCAACTAAGTAGGCTCTTAGCCTCAACTAAGTAGACCCTTAGCCTTAGACCCTTAGCCTCAACTAAGTAGACCCTTAGCCTCAACTAAGTAGACCCTTAGCCTCAACTAAGTAGACCCTTAGCCTCAACTAAGTAGACCCTTAGCCTCAACTAAGTAGACCCTTAGCCTCAACTAAGTAGACCCTTAGCCTCAACTAAGTAGACCCTTAGCCTCAACTAAGTAGACCCTTAGCCTCAACTAAGTAGACCCTTAGCCTCAACTAAGTAGACCCTTAGCCTCAACTAAGTAGACCCTTAGCCTCAACTAAGTAGACCCTTAGTCTTAACTAAGTAGACCCTTAGCCTCAACTAAGTAGACCCTTAGCCTCAACTAAGTAGACCCTTAGCCTCAACTAAGTAGACCCTTAGCCTCAACTAAGTAGACCCTTAGCCTCAACTAAGTAGACCCTTAGCCTCAACTAAGTAGACCCTTAGCCTCAACTAAGTAGACCCTTAGCCTCAACTAAGTAGACCCTTAGCCTCAACTAAGTAGACCCTTAGTCTTAACTAAGTAGACCCTTAGCCTCTAAGTAGACCCTTAGCCTCTAGGCCCTTAGCCTCTAACCTCTAAGTAGACCCTTAGCCTCTAACCCTTAGCCTCTAGTAGACCCTTAGCCTCTAAGTAGACCCTTAGCCTCTAAGTAGACCCTTAGCCTCAACTAAGTAGACCCTTAGCCTCTAAGTAGACCCTTAGCCTCTAAGTAGACCCTTAGCCTGCATTGTAAGAGCATAGTTGTAAGATCTGTTCTTTATTGTTATATTTGAATTTGCCCATTAATTAAACCTTGGAGTATCGCACCAGCAACCAAGATGTTTCCTATTTAGCCAAGAGATGAGAGACCAGCGAGACCAGCGAGTCCAGAGAGACCAGAGAGGCTTTAGAGAACAGAGAGACCAGAGAGGCTTTAGAGAACAGAGAGACCAGAGAGACCAGAGAGGCTTTAGAGAACAGAGAGACCATAGAGAACAGAGAGACCAGAGAGGCTTTAGAGAACAGAGAGACCATAGAGAACAGAGAGTCCAGATAGTCAAGAGAATGTTTAGAGTCCAGAGAGTCCAGAGAGGCCAGGGAGTCCAGAGAGGACAGAGAGGCTTTAGAGGCCAGAGAGGCCAGGGAGACCAGAGAGGCCAGGGAGACCAGAGAGGCCAGAGAGACCAGAGATTCCAGAGTGTCCAGAGAGGCCAGAGAGGCTTTAGAGGCCAGAGAGTCCAGAGACACTTTAGAGGCCACGGAGACCAGCGATGTCAGAGAGGCTTTAGAGACCAGAGAGGCCAGGGAGACCAGGGAGGCCAGAGAGACCATAGAGTCCAGAGAGTCCGGAGAGGCCAGAGAAGTTTTAGAGTCCCGAGAGTCTAGAGACCAGAGAGTCCAGAGAGACCAGAGAGTCCAGAGAGGCCAGAGAGACCAGAGAGTCCAGAGAGGCCAGAGAGGCTAGAAAGTCCAGAGGCACCAGAGAGGCCAGAGAGGCCAGGGAGGCCAGAGAGACCCGAAAGACCAGAGAGGCCAGCCGAACTGAAGCATGTTGACATCTTAACCCTTAACCCTTAAGAGTAGTGTGTAGTTCTAACCCTAAAGCTTACTACAAACTATACGCAGATACAAGGTTCGGAGTGTTGCAATGAAAATGTTTGCCACAAAGTGGCGGCTTCTTGTAATACGTTCCAGCATTCAACATACTTTTTTGCTATCTGAAAATTGAGACACGCCGTATCATTAGTTCAGCAGCCGTGGAGGCAGTGTTTTCACTTGGTTCCTTGATCTGATCTATAGGCTATATAGGCCATTCATCAAAGTAGCCTATTTGCATTGATAACCAAATATAATATCTCAGCGACTGTTCAAACAGTAAACCAAACAACAAGAATAAATGTTTTATTATAAATCTGATTATTTCACATTGAGATGTGAGAAGCTAAAAAGGCTAGCTAGCTTGCTATGTTTTTAGCCAGGTTAAAGCCAGCTAGCTACTATAAGCAAGGGAAGGTGACTCTTCCTTGTTTTCACAAAATGAAAAGACAAAAACTAAAAATGTTGCCTTTGTGAATGGGGCGGGAACGGCGAGGATATCATGTTACCAAAAAGCTATCTGCTACTCCAAAAGTCCCACTCCACCCACTTGTAAGCATGCATATAGATCAATGGAATAAAGCTGGTAGTAATCTTAACCCAAACTCTATGTACATGACTAGCATTGTGTAGAACTAAACCTGTGTACGTGACTAGTAGTGTGTAGAGCTAACCCTGTGTATATGACTAGCATTGTGTAGAACTAACCCTGTGTACATAACTAGCATTGTGTAGAACTAACCCTGTGTACATGACTAGTAGTGTGTAGAACTAACCCTGTGTACATGACTAGTGGTGTGTGGAACTAACCCTGTGTACATGACTAGTAGTGTGTAGAACTAACCCTGTGTACATGACTAGTAGTGTGTAGAACTAACCCTGTGTACATGACTAGTAGTGTGTGGAACTAACCCTGTGTACATGACTAGTAGTGTGTGGAACTAACCCTGTGTACATAACTAGTAGTGTGTGGAACTAACCCTGTGTACATGACTAGTAGTGTGTAGAACTAACCCTGTGTACATGACTAGTAGTGTGTGGAAGTAACCCTGTGTACATAACTAGTAGTGTATAGAACTAACCCTGTGTACATGACTAGTAGTGTGTAGAACTAACCCTGTGTACATAACTAGCATTGTGTAGAACTAACCCTGTGCACATGACTAGTAGTGTGTAGAACTAACCCTGTGTACATGACTAGTAGTGTGTGGAACGAACCCTGTGTACATGACTAGTTGTGTGTAGAACTAACCCTGTGTACATGACTAGTGGTGTGTGGAACTAACCCTGTGTACATGACTAGTAGTGTGTGGAACGAACCCTGTGTACATGACTAGTGGTGTGTGGAACTAACCCTGTGTACATGACTAGTAGTGTGTAGAACTAACCCTGTGTACATGACTAGTAGTGTGTAGAACTAACCCTGTGTACATAACTAGCATTGTGTAGAACTAACCCTGTGCACATGACTAGTAGTGTGTAGAACTAACCCTGTGTACATGACTAGTAGTGTGTGGAACGAACCCTGTGTACATGACTAGTTGTGTGTAGAACTAACCCTGTGTACATGACTAGTGGTGTGTGGAACTAACCCTGTGTACATGACTAGTAGTGTGTGGAACTAACCCTGTGTACATGACTAGTGGTGTGTGGAACTAACCCTGTGTACATGACTAGTAGTGTGTAGAACTAACCCTGTGTACATGACTAGTAGTGTGTAGAACTAACCCTGTGTACATGACTAGTAGTGTATAGAACTAACCCTGTGTACATGACTAGTAGTGTGTAGAACTAACCCTGTGTACATAACTAGCATTGTGTAGAACTAACCCTGTGCACATGACTAGTAGTGTGTAGGACTAACCCTGTGTACATGACTAGTAGTGTGTGAAACTAACCCTGTGTACATGACTAGTAGTGTGTAGAACTAACCCTGTGTACATGACTAGTGGTGTGTGGAACTAACCCTGTGTACATGACTAGTAGTGTGTAGAACTAACCCTGTGTACATGACTAGTAGTGTGTAGAACTAACCCTGTGTACATGACTAGTAGTGTGTAGAACTAACCCTGTGTACATGACTAGTAGTGTGTGGAAGTAACCCTGTGTACATAACTAGTAGTGTATAGAACTAACCCTGTGTACATGACTAGTAGTGTGTAGAACTAACCCTGTGTACATAACTAGCATTGTGTAGAACTAACCCTGTGCACATGACTAGTAGTGTGTAGAACTAACCCTGTGTACATGACTAGTAGTGTGTGGAACGAACCCTGTGTACATGACTAGTTGTGTGTAGAACTAACCCTGTGTACATGACTAGTAGTGTGTAGAACTAACCCTGTGTACATGACTAGTAGTGTGTAGAACTAACCCTGTGTACATGACTAGCAGTGTATGGAACTAACCCTGTGTACATGACTAGTTGTGTGTAGAACTAACCCTGTGTACATGACTAGCAGTGTATGGAACTAACCCTGTGTACATGACTAGTAGTGTGTAGAACTAACCCTGTGTACATGACTAGTAGTGTGTAGAACTAACCCTGTGTACATGACTAGCAGTGTATGGAACTAACCCTGTGTACATGACTAGTAGTGTGTAGGACTAACTCTGTGTACATGACTCTAGTAGTGTGTAGAACTAACCCTGTGTACATGACTAGTAGTGTGTAGAACTAACCCTGTGTACATGACTAGTAGTGTGTTCTGGTTATAGGGCAACAGCACTGAACTGGAATGGTCTTGGACAGCAGGCCTCAGTGTATGAGTTTTTAAACTACAGCTGAATTGTATCCTCTTAAGGGAAATTGTGCCCCAATTTCCTAATCTGATAAAGCTTCTCTGTCTGACTCTGTTCCAGATCTCTTTCATTTGACCATTTGCTGAGATCACCTCAAACAGCTATTTAACTTTATCTGATGCAGTCTCGTTAAAGAAAAAAGTCGTGTCATTCCATGTGAACAAGAAGAGAAGTGGGGAACCTTTTCTGTCCTGGAAATAAACGATTCCTCTAAGCCTTCTCCTCCTCTAAGAGCTGCCTTCTGACCTGTGTGTGTAGCATCTTGTCTCTTTTATTAAATATTTAGTCAGATGTCACTCAGTAACATACTCACTGTGACTAAGCTCTGGCTGTGAACTCTATGTTCTCCAACAAGCCACATTAGTGCAAAAACGGACAATGCAGAAAACTGCAGCTGTTTGTTTAACTATTTAGCAGTCTTATGCATTGACACTTTTTGCACTCACTCTTTTTACCTTTACCTATGCACACACACTGGACTCTACCCACACACACACTGGACTCTACCCACACACACACTGGACTCTACCCACACACACACTGGACTCTACCCACACACACACTGGACTCTACCCACACACTGGACTCTACCCACACACACACTGGACTCTACCCACACACTGGACTCTACCCACACACTGGACTCTACCCACACACACACACTGGACTCTACCCACACACTGGACTCTACCCACACACACACACTGGACTCTACCCACACACACACTGGACTCTACCCACACACACTGGACTCTACCCACACACACACTGGACTCTACCCACACACACACTGGACTCTACCCACACACACACTGGACTCTACCCACACACACACACTGGACTCTACCCACACACTGGACTCTACCCACACACACACACTGGACTCTACCCACACACTGGACTCTACCCACACACACACACTGGACTCTACCCACACACACACTGGACTCTACCCACACACACACACTGGACTCTACCCACACACACACACTGGACTCTACCCACACACACACTGGACTCTACCCACACACACACTGGACTCTACCCACACACACACTGGACTCTACCCACACACACACTGGACTCTACCCACACACACTGGACTCTACCCACACACACACTGGACTCTACCCACACACACACTGGACTCTACCCACACACACACTGGACTCCACCCACACACTGGACTCTACCCACACACTGGACTCTACCCACACACACACACTGGACTCTACCCACACACTGGACTCTACCCACACACACACACTGGACTCTACCCACACACTGGACTCTACCCACACACACACACTGGACTCTACCCACACACACTGGACTCTACCCACACACACACTGGACTCTACCCACACACACTGGACTCTACCCACACACACACTGGACTCTACCCACACACACACACTGGACTCTACCCACACACTGGACTCTACCCACACACACACTGGACTCTACCCACACACACACTGGACTCTACCCACACACTGGACTCTACCCACACACACACACTGGACTCTACCCACACACTGGACTCTACCCACACACACACACTGGACTCTACCCACACACACACTGGACTCTACCCACACACACACACTGGACTCTACCCACACACACACACTGGACTCTACCCACACACTGGACTCTACCCACACACACACACTGGACTCTACCCACACACTGGACTCTACCCCCACACACACGCTGGACTCTACCCACACACTGGACTCTGCCCCCACACACACACTGGACTCTACCCACACACTGGACTCTACCCACACACACACACTGGACTCTACCCACACACTGGACTCTACCCACACACACACACTGGACTCTACCCACACACACACTGGACTCTACCCACACACACACTGGACTCTACCCACACACACACTGGACTCTACCCACACACACACTGGACTCTACCCACACACACACACTGGACTCTACCCACACACTGGACTCTACCCACACACACACACTGGACTCTACCCACACACTGGACTCTACCCACACACACACACTGGACTCTACCCACACACACACTGGACTCTACCCACACACACACACTGGACTCTACCCACACACACACTGGACTCTACCCACACACACACTGGACTCTACCCACACACACACTGGACTCTACCCACACACACACTGGACTCTACCCACACACACACTGGACTCTACCCACACACACACACTGGACTCTACCCACACACTGGACTCTACCCACACACTGGACTCTACCCACACACTGGACTCTACACACACACTGGACTCTACACACACACTGGACTCTACACACACACTGGACTCTACACACACACTGGACTCTACCCACACACTGGACTCTACCCACACACTGGACTCTACCCACACACACACACACACACACACACACACACACACACTGGACTCTACCCACACACTGGATTCTACCCACACACTGGACTCTACCCACACACTGGACTCTACCCACACACTGGACTCTACCCACACACACACACTGGACTCTACACACACACTGGACTCTACCCACACACTGGACTCTACCCACACACACACACACACACACTGGAACCTACCCACACACTGGATTCTACCCACACACTGGACTCTACCCACACACTGGACTCTACCCACACACTGGACTCTACCCACACACACACACACTGGACTCTACCCACACACACACACTGGACTCTACCCACACACTGGACTCTACACACACACTGGACTCTACACACACACTGGACTCTACACACACACTGGACTCTACCCACACACTGGACTCTACCCACACACTGGACTCTACCCACACACTGGACTCTACCCACACACACACACACACACACACACACACACACTGGACTCTACCCACACACTGGATTCTACCCACACACTGGACTCTACCCACACACTGGACTCTACCCACACACTGGACTCTACCCACACACACACACTGGACTCTACACACACACTGGACTCTACCCACACACTGGACTCTACCCACACACACACACACACACACTGGAACCTACCCACACACTGGATTCTACCCACACACTGGACTCTACCCACACACTGGACTCTACCCACACACACACACACTGGACTCAACCCACACACTGGACTCTACCCACACACTGGACTCTACCCACACACTGGACTCTACCCACACACTGGACTCTACCCACACACTGGACTCTACCCACACACTGGACTCTACCCACACACTGGACTCTACCCACACACACACACTGGACTCTACCCACACACTGGACTCTACCCACACACACACACACTGGACTCTACCCACACACTGGACTCTACCCCCCACACACACACACACACACTGGACTCTACCCACACACTGGACTCTACCCACACACTGGACTCTACCCACACACTGGACTCTACCCACACACACACACACTGGACTCTACCCACACACTCACACATACACTGGACTCTACCCACACACTCACACATACACTGGACTCTACCCACACACTCACACACACACACACTGGACTCTACCCACACACTCACACACACACACTGGACTCTACCCACACACTCACACACACACTGGACTCTACCCACACACTGGACTCTACCCACACACTCACACACACACTGGACTCTACCCACACACTCACACACACACTGGACTCTACCCACACACTCACACATACACTGGACTCTACCCACACACTCACACATACACTGGACTCTACCCACACACTCACACATACACTGGACTCTACCCACACACTCACACACACACACACTGGACTCTACCCACACACTCACACACACACTGGACTCTACCCACACACTCACACACACACTGGACTCTACCCACACACTCACACATACACTGCACTCTACCCACACACTCACACATACACTGGACTCTACCCACACACTCACACACACACACTGGACTCTACCCACACACTCACACATACACTGGACTCTACCCACACACTCACACATACACTGGACTCTACCCACACACTGGACTCTACCCACACACACACACACACACTGGACTCAACCCACACACACACACTGGACTCTACCCACACACTCATACACACACTGGACTCTACCCACACACTCACACATACACTGGACTCTACCCACACACTCACACATACACTGGACTCTACCCACACACTGGACTCTACCCACACACACACACTGGACTCTACCCACACACACACACTGGACTCTACCCACACACTCATACACACACTGGACTCTACCCACACACTCACACATACACTGGACTCTACCCACACACTCACACACACACACACTGGACTCTACCCACACACTCACTGGACTATACCCACACACTCACACTGGACTCTACCCACACACTCACACACACACACTGGACTCTACCCACACACACACACTGGACTCTACCCACACACACACACACTGGACTCTACCCACACACTCACACATACACTGGACTCTACCCACACACTCACACATACACTGGACTCTACCCACACACTCACACATACACTGGACTCTACCCACACACTCACACACACACACACTGGACTCTACCCACACACTCACACACTGGACTCTACCCACACACTCACACACACACACACTGGACTCTACCCACACACTCACACACACACACACTGGACTCTACCCACACACTCACACACACACTGGACTCTACCCACACACTCACACATACACTGGACTCTACCCACACACTCACACATACACTGGACTCTACCCACACACTCACACACACACACACTGGACTCTACCCACACACTCACACACACACTGGACTCTACCCACACACTCACACACACACTGGACTCTACCCACACACACACACACACTGGTCTCTACCCACACACACACACTGGACTCTACCCACACACTCATACACACACTGGACTCTACCCACACACTGGACTCTACCCACACACTCACACACACACTGGACTCTACCCACACACTCACTGGACTCTACCCACACACACACACTGGACTCTACCCACACACATACACTGGACTCTACCCACACACATACACTGGACTCTACCCACACACTCACACACACTGGACTCTACCCACACACTCACACACACACACACTGGACTCTACCCACACACACACACTGTAACGGTTTTGACTTGAGGTTATTATTTATAGGGGTGCCAGGTAGGTTGTGCCTACCAGAGAAACATTAGTTTCTCCTTTTAGTTTGGGTGGGAATGAGTCCCATCTGGTCCGTCAAGTCTACACCAATACAAAGGACGTATGTAAAAGTCAGGATGGAAATAAACTTTTCATAAACCCTTAAAACATTGGACTCTACCCACACACACACACTGGACTCTACCCACACACACACTGGACTCTACCCACACACACACTGGACTCTACCCACACACACACTGGACTCTACCCACACACACACACTGGACTCTACCCACACACACACACTGGACTCTACCCACACACTGGACTCTACCCACACACACACACTGGACTCTACCCACACACTGGACTCTACCCACACACACACACTGGACTCTACCCACACACTGGACTCTACCCACACACACACACTGGACTCTACCCACACACACACTGGACTCTACCCACACACACACTGGACTCTACCCACACACACACTGGACTCTACCCACACACACACTGGACTCTACCCACACACACACTGGACTCTACCCACACACACACACTGGACTCTACCCACACACACACACTGGACTCTACCCACACACTGGACTCTACCCACACACTGGACTCTACCCACACACTGGACTCTACACACACACTGGACTCTACACACACACTGGACTCTACACACACACTGGACTCTACACACACACTGGACTCTACCCACACACTGGACTCTACACACACACACACACACACTGGACTCTACCCACACACTGGATTCTACCCACACACTGGACTCTACCCACACACTGGACTCTACCCACACACTGGACTCTACCCACACACTGGACTCTACCCACACACTGGACTCTACACACACACTGGACTCTACCCACACACTGGACTCTACCCACACACTGGACTCTACCCACACACACACACACACACACACTGGAACCTACCCACACACTGGATTCTACCCACACACTGGACTCTACCCACACACTGGACTCTACCCACACACTGGACTCTACCCACACACACACACTGGACTCAACCCACACACTGGACTCTACACACACACTGGACTCTACCCACACACTGGACTCTACCCACACACTGGACTCTACCCACACACTGGACTCTACCCACACACTGGACTCTACCCACACACACACACTGGACTCTACCCACACACTGGACTCTACCCCCCCACACACACACACACACTGGACTCTACCCACACACTGGACTCTACCCACACACTGGACTCTACCCACACACTGGACTCTACCCACACACACACACACTGGACTCTACCCACACACTCACACACACACTGGACTCTACCCACACACTCACACATACACTGGACTCTACCCACACACTCACACATACACTGGACTCTACCCACACACTCACACACACACACACTGGACTCTACCCACACACTCACACACACACACTGGACTCTACCCACACACTCACACACACACTGGACTCTACCCACACACTCACACACACACTGGACTCTACCCACACACTCACACATACACTGGACTCTACCCACACACTCACACATACACTGGACTCTACCCACACACTCACACATACACTGGACTCTACCCACACACTCACACACACACTGGACTCTACCCACACACTCACACACACACTGGACTCTACCCACACACTCACACACACACTGGACTCTACCCACACACTCACACATACACTGCACTCTACCCACACACTCACACATACACTGGACTCTACCCACACACTCACACACACACACACTGGACTCTACCCACACACTCACACATACACTGGACTCTACCCACACACTCACACATACACTGGACTCTACCCACACACTGGACTCTACCCACACACACACACACACACTGGACTCAACCCACACACACACACTGGACTCTACCCACACACTCATACACACACTGGACTCTACCCACACACTCACACATACACTGGACTCTACCCACACACTCACACATACACTGGACTCTACCCACACACTCGCCTCTACCCACACACACACACACACACACACACTGGACTCTACCCACACACACACACTGGACTCTACCCACACACTCATACACACACTGGACTCTACCCACACACTCACACATACACTGGACTCTACCCACACACTCACACACACACACACTGGACTCTACCCACACACTCACTGGACTATACCCACACACTCACACTGGACTCTACCCACACACTCACACACACACACTGGACTCTACCCACACACACACACTGGACTCTACCCACACACACACACACACACACACTGGACTCTACCCACACACTCACACATACACTGGACTCTACCCACACACTCACACATACACTGGACTCTACCCACACACTCACACACACACACACTGGACTCTACCCACACACTCACACACACACACACTGGACTCTACCCACACACTCACACACACACACACTGGACTCTACCCACACACTCACACACACACACACTGGACTCTACCCACACACTCACACACACACACACTGGACTCTACCCACACACTCACACATACACTGGACTCTACCCACACACTCACACACACACACACTGGACTCTACCCACACACTCACACACACACACTGGACTCTACCCACACACTCACACACACACTGGACTCTACCCACACACTCACACACACACTGGACTCTACCCACACACACACACACACTGGTCTCTACCCACACACACACACTGGACTCTACCCACACACTCATACACACACTGGACTCTACCCACACACTGGACTCTACCCACACACTCACACACACACTGGACTCTACCCACACACTCACACACACACTGGACTCTACCCACACACACACACTGGACTCTACCCACACACATACACTGGACTCTACCCACACACATACACTGGACTCTACCCACACACATACACTGGACTCTACCCACACACTCACACACACACACACTGGACTCTACCCACACACTCACACACACACTGGACTCTACCCACACACACACACTGTAACGGTTTTGACTTGAGGTTATTATTTATAGGGGTGCCAGGTAGGTTGTGCCTACCAGAGAAAACATTAGTTTCTCCTTTTAGTTTGGGTGGGAATGAGTCCCATCTGGTCCGTCAAGTCTACACCAATACAAAGGACGTATGTAAAAGTCAGGATGGAAATAAACTTTTCATAAACCCTTAAAACATTGAAAAGAACTTCAAAAACAATTATATTCTGTTGCGTGGGTTGTATTAGCAACAACAATGATTACACACATATATAATAATATCACAATGAGTTCTGGTTCCTCCAGAAATGTCCTGTACCTCGGGCCTAAAAAGAGTCCTGCCCGGTAAAGGAGTTCAGTGAACTCAAGTGACTTTTGTCACGCGATGTTTGTCCGTTCGTTCCGTGTAGCGTAAACCCAGTATTAAACATACAATCAATATAACAATTACTTTACCACAGAACCTTAAAGCGGATCAACTCTTAATTAAGTCCTCAACTACACAAATCACAGTATACATCACATCCAAACAAATGAAATACCGTATACAAAAAGGTGGTAGTCAGTCGGTCAGTCAGACAATCCAATCCGCCAATAGATCTCCAGCGGAGAAAGGCCACGAAGAACGGAGAGGTGTAGTCCAGGGACGCAAAGAGTGGATCCGATCCTGGGTAAACTCTCTTAGGCTACAAAACACACGTTTAACGGCAACAAAACAAACGGAATAGAGAAGCTTCGGAACTGAGGGTTGAACACATCCTCATGCACGTCTCCATCACAACCCCACTTTCGTGCAGCTGATGCTGGCTATTTAATTGGGAATTAAAGGGAAAGCGCCCTATTGGAAGGAGCTGCACTGAGACGGTTCAGAAAAATTCAGGGCCGTCACACACCCCTCCCCTGGAAAAAGCCGACCATTGCCCTGGAAGGCACATCTTGGTCGGGAAACCGAGAAAGGTCTCCTCATCACTTTCCTCTACAAAAAGATTCATTACTTTTTGGAGCTCACGCTCCTCAGCTGAGGAGTCACAGGCCTTAAGGTGCGAGACTTCTGGGTCTGGGAATCCGAGAAAAGTATCCTCACTATCCTCTTCAAAGATATCCAGGACCTTGCGGCGCTCAATCGCCTCAATTCCTCAGCCGAGGGTAACAGGCCTTAAGGCGTGAGACATGGACGATGCGCATATCTTCACCTGTGTCCTCTTTCACCACTCGGTAGTTCAAAGGGCCCATCTGCTCCACAATCCTATATGGTCCTTGCCATTTAGGAGCGAGCTTGGCCGAGAAGAATTGTTCAGCTTTCGAGTAAGGATGAGAGCGAAGCCACACCCGATCACGAAGCTGGAACTGCATGTCTCGTCTGTTCTTATCATAATTTCTCTTCTGCTTGAGTCGAGCCTGGATCATGTTCTTTGAGACAAGAGCTCTCAAGTCATGGAGATGGCCTACCTGGTCATAGCAAGCAGCGTCTGGAGTAAGCTGCTGGGGCTGTAGCACCATATCCAAGGGTCCTCGGAGAGGACGACTTAGGTTCAGCTCTGCAGGTGTGACTCCAGTGGACTCTTGCACAGCAGAATTCAGGGCAAATCGAAACTCATGAAGGTGCTTGTCCCAGTGTTTGTGCTGGGTCCCTACATAGGAAGCAATCATTGTCTTCAAGGTTCGATTTACTCTCTCAGTGAGATTGGTCTGTGGGTGATAGGCCGTGGTCAACTTCTGCCTCAGGTTCCATCTTTGGCAGGTCTCCTCAAAGAGATCAGAGACAAATTGGGAACCTCGATCAGACAGGATGTAATCAGGCACTCCCCAGCGAGTCAGGATCTCTTTCGTAAGGATGTTAGAGACGGTCCTTGCTGTGGCCTGACGCAGGGAAAGAGTTCCACCCACTTTGAATAGTAATCAACAAAAACAAGTATGTACACATTCTGATTGGAGCTTCTAGGAAATGGACCCATCAAATCCACTCCTAACATTTCCCAAGGTCGGGTAACCACCGTTTGCTGCAACTTGCCAGCAGGCTTTCTACCTTCTGGTTTGTACATTTGACAAACCTGACAATTTCGGATGTGTGACTTCACATCCATGCTCAGATGTGGCCAGTAGAGTAACGCTTGCAACCGCTTGTAGGTTTTGAACCTGCCCAAATGACCAGCTAATGGGTCTTCATGGAAATGTTGAAGCAGTTGTAGGCGTAGAGTGTCCGGTATGTACATTTGGTAGAGTGTTCTGTGAGGTAGTTGTACGACTCGGTAGACTTTATCTTCAATGATGGTCAGCTTTGTGGTAGGATTGACCATCTTTTCTCCATCTTCCAGGATAGTCTGGTACAAAGCCTGTACTTCTGGATCATCCTGTTGAGCTTTCCATATTGCCTCATCAGAGATGGGAAAGTCTGTTTTGGGCGAGTCTCGACTGCTTGACAGGACAGTAGCACATGTAAGATCAGGGCCACCGTTATCACAAGTAGGAGCTCTGGACAAGGCATCTGGAACAGTGTTGTATTTTCCTTTCCTGTATTCCACTGCAAATGTGAACTCTTGCAACCGTAGAGCCCATCTTATGAGTCTGGTGCTTGGTTTGTTGGTCTTGAACACCCACACAAGGGAGGAATGGTCAGTGACCACAGTGAAGTGTCTTCCCTCCAAGTAGTACCTCCACTTTTCCAAAGCCCAGACCACTGCAAGGCACTCTTGCTCTGTTGTGGAGTAGTTCCGTTCTGCTCCATTCAATGTCCGACTGGCGAACGCTAGCACTTCTTCAGTGCCAAGTCCAGTCTGTTGGACTAGGACAGCACCAAGTCCAACATCACTTGCATCAGTGTAAACAACAAAAGGGCAATCAAAGTTGGGATGACCTAAAATGGGAGGTGTGACGAGATGTCGTTTCAGGGTTTCAAAGGAAGTCTGGCACTCTGCCGTCCATTGGAATTTCGCTCCTTTTCGCTTCATCGCGTTGAGGGGTTCTGCCACCTGGGAGAAGTTCGACACAAACCGATGGTACCATCCAGCCATACCAAGGAACCGTTGAAGGGCCTTGAGTGTGGTTGGCACAGGGAAGTCTTGTACAGCCTTTGTCTTTTCAGGATCCACATGAATGCCGTCGAAAGACACAATATGGCCAAGGAACTTCAGGGAGGTTTGGCAGAAGTTGCTCTTCTTCATATTTAAGGTCAGACCAGCTTCTCTTAGCTTGTCCAACACTGCTTGAAGATCTTGAAAGTGTCTTTCTCTGTTCTGAGAGTAGATAATTATATCGTCCAGGTAGACGAAACAGATCTTCCTTTGAGCTCACCTAACGCAATCTCCATGAGTCTTTGGAAAGTGGCAGGGGCATTCTTTAATCCAAAGGGCATCACCTTAAAGGAAAACAAGCCCTCGGCACAGACAAACGCAGTCTTGTCCTTGCTTTCCTGGTCCATCTCAACCTGCCAATAACCACTATTGAGGTCAAGGGTAGTGAACACAACAGCGCCAGACAATGACTCCAGGATCTCATGGATGGTGGGAAGAGGATAGGCATCAGTCTGGGAAACATTGTTGGTCTTCCTATAGTCCACACAAAATCTAAGACCACCAGTCTTTTTTGGGATGAGGACAACAGGAGCAGCCCAGGGAGAGGAGGAACGTTCTATTATATCTTGGGTTAACATATCATTTATGAGTCCCTTTTGGATGATTAGCTTCGCTGGGGACAAACGATATGGCTTTTGCTTGATCGGCATTTCCTGTGTAAGGAATATTTTGTGCTTCAGGAGCCTGGTGCGTCCCAGCTTTGAAGTACATACATCAGCATTATTCTGCAGCTGTTCCAACAGCCTTAACTCCTCTGGCTGTTCCAGCTGAGCTCTTCTCACAGCCTGTAAAAGGAGATCGTCAGAAGGATTATCGAGGGTTAGTGGTACCGGAGCAATGGCAGAGAAGACTGCCACATTTGAACCCCAATCATGTAACTTCATAGCTTCTGATTGGAAGAAATGCTTCTCGCTCGGATTGTATGGAAACCAGTAGCAATTGTGTGCGATATCAATCTGGACACCACTGAAGTACATGAAATCAATTCCCAACACGACAGGAAAAGCAAGGTTCCTGGTTTGTAGGATAACAGAAGGAATCATATAGGAGCGGTTACACAGGCGGAACTCTACCTCACTCCATCCAAGGGGTCGTCTAGCCTCACCATCAGCCAGATAGAGTGGACCTTCTGTCCACGGCTTCAAGTTGTATTGTGGACCGTTAACCTCCTTCCACAGTTTCTCATTGAGCAGTGTGTAGGATGACCCGGTATCCAAGATGGCTCTTCCTGTCCATGGGCCTATGGACAGGGGTAACACCAGTTGGTGCGGTATTAACTGAAAGGAAGGGGATGTCGATGGGGGGGCGTAGGCAGTGACTCTTGGGGTTTCAGCTCTGGTTAAAGCACCCAGAGAAGGATGGTCATTGCTGCGAAGAGAGTTAGGTGTGTTGGCCTGTTGTGATTTGTGGTTTCTGGAAGGGTTTACTTGATACGGTCTTGGACATGTAGCTGAAGAATGTCCCTTTTGGCTACATCTCCAACAAAACATGAGAGGGGTCTTGGCTGGAGACTCTGGCTGTTGTTGAGGGTCTGTCTTGGGTAACTGTTTGGGTGTCTGTTTCTTTCTCTGGTCATATTGCTGTTGGCATTCTCTGTCCTTCTCAAACTGCTGTCCCAAGCGAACCAGTCCATCGACAGTGGTGACTCGTTCTCGGAGTTGACTGGCTAGTAGTGGGTTGATGTTCTTCAAGATCAATTTAATGACCTCTTCCTCCTCAATGCCAGGTTTCCACCTTCTGCACAGGGAGTGGTAACCGTATGCAAAGTCACGGATACTCTCTTTCTCTCCTTGTACTCGATTTCTGACTCTGTCTGCCAATTCATCTGTGTAGTCCTCAGATAGAAATGCAGAGGAAAACTTGGCCTCAAAGTCAGCCCAGGAGGTAGTGGTGAGACGTGCCACATCCCACCAGTCTCGAGCTGTCCCATGCAACACATTCCTCAATGTGGCAAGGAGTTCTTCCTAAGCCAGGGATTGTGGGTTCAAGTCCCATCTGGGGTGCCATTTTTATGTAACGGTTTTGACTTGAGGTTATTATTTATAGGGTGCCAGGTAGGTTGTGCCTACCAGAGAAAACATTAGTTTCTCCTTTTAGTTTGGGTGGGAATGAGTCCCATCTGGTCCGTCAAGTCTACACCAATACAAAGGACGTATGTAAAAGTCAGGATGGAAATAAACTTTTCATAAACCCTTAAAACATTGAAAAGAACTTCAAAAACAATTATATTCTGTTGCGTGGGTTGTATTAGCAACAACAATGATTACACACATATATAATAATATCACAATGAGTTCTGGTTCCTCCAGAAATGTCCTGTACCTCGGGCCTAAAAAGAGTCCTGCCCGGTAAAGGAGTTCAGTGAACTCAAGTGACTTTTGTCACGCGATGTTTGTCCGTTCGTTCCGTGTAGCGTAAACCCAGTATTAAACATACAATCAATATAACAATTACTTTACCACAGAACCTTAAAGCGGATCAACTCTTAATTAAGTCCTCAACTACCACTAACTACACAAATCACAGTATACATCACATCCAAACAAATGAAATACCGTATACAAAAAGGTGGTAGTCAGTCGGTCAGTCAGACAATCCAATCCGCCAATAGATCTCCAGCGGAGAAAGGCCACGAAGAACGGAGAGGTGTAGTCCAGGGACGCAAAGAGTGGATCCGATCCTGGGTAAACTCTCTTAGGCTACAAAACACACGTTTAACGGCAACAAAACAAACGGAATAGAGAAGCTTCGGAACTGAGGGTTGAACACATCCTCATGCACGTCTCCATCACAACCCCACTTTCGTGCAGCTGATGCTGGCTATTTAATTGGGAATTAAAGGGAAAGCGCCCTATTGGAAGGAGCTGCACTGAGACGGTTCAGAAAAATTCAGGGCCGTCACAACACACACACTGGACTCTACCCACACACTCACACATACACTGGACTCTACCCACACACTCACACATACACTGGACTCTACCCACACACTCACACATACACACACTGGACTCTACCCACACACTCACACACACACTGGACTCTACCCACACACTCACACACACACACACTGGACTCTACCCACACACTCACACACACACTGGACTCTACCCACACACTCACACATACACTGGACTCTACCCACACACTCACACATACACTGGACTCTACCCACACACTCACACACACACACACTGGACTCTACCCACACACTCACACACACACTGGACTCTACCCACACACTCACACACACACTGGTCTCTACCCACACACACACACTGGACTCTACCCACACACTCATACACACACTGGACTCTACCCACACACTCACACACACACTGGACTCTACCCACACACTCACACACACACTGGACTCTACCCACACACTCACACACACACTGGACTCTACCCACACACTCACACATACACTGGACTCTACCCACACACTCACACATACACTGGACTCTACATTACAGTGGAATGCTTACTTGCAGGCTCTAACCAACAGTGAATTTTTTAAAATTAAAAACAACAGTAAAAAGTGAAAAATAACAGTAGCGAGGCAATATACAGTAGCGAGGCAATATACAGTAGCGAGGCTATAACAGTAGCGAGGCTATATACAGTAGCAAGGCTATAACAGTAGCGAGGCTATAACAGTAGCGAGGCTATATACAGGCACCGGTTAGTCAGGCTGATTTGAAGTAATATGTACATGTAGATATTGTTAAAGTGACTATGCAAATATGATAAACAGAGAGTAGCAGTAGTGTAAAAGAGGGGTTGGCGGGTGGTGGCGGGATACAATGCACATAGCCCGATTAGTCAATATGTGGGGACACTGGTTGGTCGGCCCAATTGATGTAGTATGTACATGAATGTATAGTTGAAGTGACTATGCATATATGATAAACAGAGAGTACCAGCAGAGTAAAAGAGGGGTTGGGGAGGCACACAATGCAAATAGTCCAGGTAACCATTGGTTACCTGTTCAGGAGTCTTATGGCTTGGGGGTAGAATCATTTTGATCATTGAGAATCATTTTTGTCCTAGACTTGACACTCCGGTACCGTTTGCCATGCGGTAGTAGAGAGAACAGTCTATGACTGGGGTGGCTGGAGTCTTTGACAATTTTTAGAGCCTTCCTCTGATACCGCCTGGTATAGAGGTCCTGGATGGCAGGAAGCTTAGCCCCTTAGTGATGTACTGGGCCATACGCACTACCCTCTGTAGTGCCTTGCGGTCGGAGGCCAAGCATTACCAGGAGGTGATGCAACCAGTAGCTCTCGATGTTGCAGCTGTAGAACCTTTTGAGGATCTGAGGGCCAAATCTTTTTAGTTTCCTGAGGGGGAATATGCTTGAAAGTTCCTCTGTGGAGACGGGAGAACCTTCCAGAAGGACAACCATTTCTGCAGCACCCCACCAATCAGGCCTTTATGGTAGAGTGGCCATACGCAAGCCACTCCTCAATAAAAGGCACATGACAGCCCGCTTCGAGTTTGCCAAAAGGCACCTAACCGACTCTCAGAGCATGAGAAACAAGCTTCTCTGGTCTGTTGAAACTAAGATTGAACTCTTTGGCCTGAATACCAAGTGTCACATCTGGAGGAAACCTGGCACCATTCTTACGGTGAAGCATGGTGGTAGCATCATGCTGTGGGGATGTTTTTCAGCGGCAGGGACTGGGAGACTAATCAGGATCGAGGGAAAGATGAACGGAGCAAAGTACATAGAGATGCTCCAGAGCGCTCAGAACCTCAGACTGGGGTGAAGGTTCACCTTCAAACAGGACAACAAACCTAAGCAAATAGCCAAGACAATGCAGGAGTGGCTTCGTGACAAGTCTCTGAATGTTTTTGAATGGCCCAGCCAAAGCCCAGACTTGAACCCGATCGAACATCTCTGGAGAGACCTGAAAATAGCTGTGCAGCGACGCTCCCCACCCAACCTGACAGAGCTTGAGTGGATCTGCAGAGAAGAATGGAGACTTCCCCAAATAGGTGTGCCAAGCTTGTAGCATCATACCCAAGAAGACTTGAAGCTGTAAACACTGCCAAAAGTGCTTCAACAAAGTACTGAATAAAGGGTCTGAATACTTATGTAAATGTGATATTCCTTTTTTATTTAATTTTTAAATGCACATTTTTTTTTACAAAAAACTGTTTTTTCTTTGTCTTTATGGGTTATTGTGTGTAGATTGTTTAGTGCAGAAAAACAATTTAATCCATTTTAGAATAAGTCTGTAACGTAACAAAATGTGGAAAAAGTCAAGGGGTCCGAATTCTACCCCTGCACGTCGACCCGGTTCTGGTACACCATGTATTTATATCTTCAGTCTATCATTGCTCATTGTGTATTTATTCCTTGTGTTACCATCCTTTTCTATAATTTTATTACTACTTTTATTATTATTATTTTGTATTCTGCTTTGTTGGAAAGGGCCCATAAGCATTTTACTGTTAGTCTATACCTGTTTTTTACGACGTATCTGACAATTAAAATTGTCACAAGCCTGGGAATTATTTGTGATGTTGTAGGCCAGCCTACTGTACAATTGCATAATATTTGGGCATTTTATTTTGAGCAGATTAATACTGTCTAACTTATTTTGAGCAGACTTGTACTGTCCAACTGAAGAATAAAAAAATAAAAAAAATGCCATTCTTGCATCAGTTTCCTGTTTCCTGTTACCGGTATTACTTCCTGTATGCTACCCAACCTTCCCATGATTATCCTCTTTGTTGACCCATGGCACTTGTTTTCATCATGGGCACGTAGCATCACGCCACATAGGTGAGCGCTGGCAGATTGTGCACCTTTTATGTCCTACATTAGATGGTGGCAAGGAAAACAGCTTCTTACACACCAAAATGAAAATCCTCTCGGTCTGTTTGAGTGCTTAGGCAGCAAACCGAATATACTCAGGTATCTGAGCACTGGCTCAATCACTATGATGAAACATCATCGCCAACTCTCATCATCTCCCCCTTCTCTCTCTCTCTCTCTCTCTCCCACCACTTCTATTTCTCTCTCTACCTCCCTCTTGTAGCATTAACAACGCTCCTGGTTTGGACAAACACTCCCTGGCATGCGTGGTAATTAATTAAAGAGATTAATTAGACCAGGCCTTTTTTAATGTGGTGATACGAGCTTAGCGAATGGGACGCTTGGGTCAGAAATGGATCATTCCAGGGGTTTATAAACGTAATGTAGAAGTGAAGATGGAGATAAAGCCTAATTCCCCTCAGCTCATCTGAGCTCTTTTATCTTCTGGTACTGTCCTGTTGTCATCTGCCTCCTATCTCTATGGCTATACAAAATCACCAACCTTAGTGAAGTGAACTCACACACACATACATTAACTCTGTGCACACGCCACAACAGCTCAACAAGCCCTTGGTAAACAGTACTCCTCGAAGCAGGGCTTATTTTAAAACATGAAAATTGACAGATGATGTGTTAAGAGACCTATGAATTAAGGGGCTTTGTTAAGTCCACCAACATTACCTTTTACTACGTTAGGCAGTGTAAGCCTCTATCTCTACTGAACCCTCAGATAAGCCTGCAGCAGATGTGTGGGTGTTTACTATAGGGTTCTCTATTTGCAATATGATAGATACAAATGTTTCACTCTCTCTTGACAGGCTTCAATGTTTCCTTTTGGATTGACCATTTGCCCCCCAGTATTAAACACACTCAATTGACCTGTTATTGTGCATGGGCTTATAGTTGTGAATCTCTAATGTATATACATTGTCCTGGCAAATCAAACTATTTACGGGTTAGGGAATGTGGCAACAAAAACATAATTCACTTCTGAGCTGTACCTTTGAAGGTTTTGAGTGGTACTTCTATAGTAGCTTTAAATCTGCATTCAACATATTATAATGTGAGGAGTATGCCAACCAGCAATAGCCCCAACAGTATCAACATGACACAAATACCATCATATTAGTCTTGTCTTTGATAGTCCAGTCAGATAAGGTCCTGTCTAATAGCCCAGTCAGATAAGGTCCTGTCTAATAGCCCAGTCAGATAAGGTCCTGTCTAATAGCCCAGTCAGATAAGGTCCTGTCTAATAGCCCAGTCAGATAAGGTCCTGTCTAATAGCCCAGTCAGATAAGGTCCTGTCTAATAGCCCAGTCAGATAAGGTCCTGTCTAATAGCCCAGTCAGATAAGGTCCTGTCTAATAGCCCAGTCAGATAAGGTCCTGTCTAATAGCCCAGTCAGATAAGGTTCTGTCTAATAGCCCAGTCAGATAAGGTCCTGTCTAATAGCCCAGGCAGATAAGGTCCTGTCTTTGATAGTACAGTCAGATAAGGTCTTTGATAGTCCAGTCAGATAAGGTCCTTAATAGTCCAGTCAGATAAGGTCCTGTCTAATAGTCCAGTCAGATAAGGTCCTGTCTAATAGCCCAGTCAGATAAGGTCCTGTCTAAAAGCCCAGTCAGATAAGGTCCTGTCTAAAAGCCCAGTCAGATAAGGTCCTGTCTAAAAGCCCAGTCAGATAAGGCATTTGATAGTCCAGTCAGATAAGGTCCTGTCTAATAGCCCAGTCAGATAAGGTCCTGTCTAAAAGCCCAGTCAGATAAGGTCCTGTCTAATAGCCCAGTCAGATAAGGTCCTGTCTAATAGCCCAGTCAGATAAGGTCCTGTCTAAAAGCCCAGTCAGATAAGGTCCTGTCTAAAAGCCCAGTCAGATAAGGTCCTGTCTAATAGCCCAGTCAGATAAGGTCCTGTCTAATAGCCCAGTCAGATAAGGTCCTGTCTAATAGCCCAGTCAGATAAGGTCCTGTCTAATAGCCCAGTCAGATAAGGTCCTGTCTAAAAGCCCAGTCAGATAAGGTCCTGTCTAATAGCCCAGTCAGATAAGGTCCTGTCTAAAAGCCCAGTCAGATAAGGTCCTGTCTAAAAGCCCAGTCAGATAAGGTCCTGTCTAATAGCCCAGTCAGATAAGGTCCTGTCTAAAAGCCCAGTCAGATAAGGTCCTGTCTAATAGCCCAGTCAGATAAGGTCCTGTCTAATAGCCCAGTCAGATAAGGTCCTGTCTAATAGCCCAGTCAGATAAGGTCCTGTCTAAAAGCCCAGCCAGATAAGGTCCTGTCTAATAGCCCAGTCAGATAAGGTCCTGTCTAATAGCCCAGTCAGATAAGGTCCTGTCTAAAAGCCCAGTCAGATAAGGTCCTGTCTAATAGCCCAGTCAGATAAGGTCCTGTCTAAAAGCCCAGTCAGATAAGGTCCTGTCTAAAAGCCCAGTCAGATAAGGTCCTGTCTAAAAGCCCAGTCAGATAAGGTCCTGTCTAAAAGCCCAGTCAGATAAGGTCCTGTCTAAAAGCCCAGCCAGATAAGGTCCTGTCTAATAGCCCAGTCAGATAAGGTCCTGTCTAATAGCCCAGTCAGATAAGGTCCTGTCTAAAAGCCCAGTCAGATAAGGTCCTGTCTAATAGCCCAGTCAGATAAGGTCCTGTCTAAAAGCCCAGTCAGATAAGGTCCTGTCTAATAGCCCAGTCAGATAAGGTCCTGTCTAAAAGCCCAGTCAGATAAGGTCCTGTCTAAAAGCCCAGTCAGATAAGGTCCTGTCTAAAAGCCCAGCCAGATAAGGTCCTGTCTAATAGCCCAGTCAGATAAGGTCCTGTCTAATAGCCCAGTCAGATAAGGTCCTGTCTAAAAGCCCAGCCAGATAAGGTCCTGTCTAATAGCCCAGTCAGATAAGGTCCTGTCTAATAGCCCAGTCAGATAAGGTCCTGTCTAATAGCCCAGTCAGATAAGGTCCTGTCTAATAGCCCAGTCAGATAAGGTCCTGTCTAAAAGCCCAGTCAGATAAGGTCCTGTCTAAAAGCCCAGTCAGATAAGGTCCTGTCTAAAAGCCCAGTCAGATAAGGTCCTGTCTAAAAGCCCAGTCAGCCCAGTCAGATAAGGTCCTGTCTAAAAGCCCAGTCAGATAAGGTCCTGTCTAATAGCCCAGTCAGATAAGGTCCTGTCTAATAGCCCAGTCAGATAAGGTCCTGTCTAATAGCCCAGTCAGATAAGGTCCTGTCTAAAAGCCCAGTCAGATAAGGTCCTGTCTAATAGCCCAGTCAGATAAGGTCCTGTCTAAAAGCCCAGTCAGATAAGGTCCTGTCTAAAAGCCCAGTCAGATAAGGTCCTGTCTAAAAGCCCAGTCAGATAAGGTCCTGTCTAAAAGCCCAGTCAGATAAGGTCCTGTCTAAAAGCCCAGTCAGATAAGGTCCTGTCTAATAGCCCAGTCAGATAAGGTCCTGTCTAAAAGCCCAGTCAGATAAGGTCCTGTCTAAAAGCCCAGTCAGATAAGGTCCTGTCTAAAAGCCCAGTCAGATAAGGTCCTGTCTAAAAGCCCAGTCAGATAAGGTCCTGTCTAAAAGCCCAGTCAGATAAGGTCCTGTCTAATAGCCCAGTCAGATAAGGTCCTGTCTAAAAGCCCAGTCAGATAAGGTCCTGTCTAAAAGCCCAGTCAGATAAGGTCCTGTCTAAAAGCCCAGTCAGATAAGGTCCTGTCTAAAAGCCCAGTCAGATAAGGTCCTGTCTAAAAGCCCTGTCTAAAGCCCAGTCAGATAAGGTCCTGTCTAAAAGCCCAGTCAGATAAGGTCCTGTCTAATAGCCCAGTCAGATAAGGTCCTGTCTAAAAGCCCAGTCAGATAAGGTCCTGTCTAAAAGCCCAGTCAGATAAGGTCCTGTCTAAAAGCCCAGTCAGATAAGGTCCTGTCTAAAAGCCCAGTCAGATAAGGTCCTGTCTAAAAGCCCAGCCAGATAAGGTCCTGTCTAATAGCCCAGTCAGATAAGGTCCTGTCTAAAGCCCAGTCAGATAAGTTCCTGTCTAAAAGCCCAGTCAGATAAGGTCCTGTCTAATAGCCCAGTCAGATAAGGTCCTGTCTAATAGCCCAGCCAGATAAGGTCCTGTCTAAAAGCCCAGCCAGATAAGGTCCTGTCTAATAGCCCAGTCAGATAAGGTCCTGTCTAATAGCCCAGTCAGATAAGGTCCTGTCTAAAAGCCCAGTCAGATAAGGTCCTGTCTAATAGCCCAGCCAGATAAGGTCCTGTCTAAAAGCCCAGCCAGATAAGGTCCTGTCTAATAGCCCAGTCAGATAAGGTCCTGTCTAATAGCCCAGTCAGATAAGGCATTTGATAGTCCAGTCAGATAACCCTTCTATGGCATACTTTGGAATTAGGGTTTCGCATGCGATATGAAAGCATGAGCTGTGTCACAACCCTTTTCAAACCCCATTCTCTCTCTCACAAGATTTGATTAACGCACAATGATAGTGTCTGAGATTAGAGAGAAATATATCTCATTTCAGTAAAACCATCCGCGAGTCTGTCACCCAGAAAGTCACGCCGCCACTTTGTTCTCTGTCGCTGAGAAACGTTCTTTGTTAACATATTTATTGAATTTGTTAAGGGTATTAGTTACAGTATGGCCACATTACTTTTCCACTAAGTTATCTAGCTCACTGGCTTTTGAACATTCTTCGGAGGAATCACGTTCTTCAGAACAGCTGTACAGTTAGATCCATAATTATTGGTACCATTGATAATCATGTGCAAAAACTATATAAATAATACAAATACTAAATAATACAAATACCGAGCTCTATTGCATGCTCAAAAAAATTGGGAAATAATATTATTTTAAAATAATACAATTGCTCATTTTGTTAAAAATCCCACAAAGGATGTGGATCAAAATGATTGTCACCCGTTTTCAATACTCCAGCACCCTCCCCCAGCGAGGATAACAGCACTGAGCCTTTTTCTAAAATGATTTATGAGTTTGAGAACACATTGGGAGGGATCTTAGACCATTCCTCCTTACATAATCCTTCCAGATGCCTGATATCATTCGTCTGCCCTTATGGACGGCCCTCCACAATTCAAACCACAGGTTTTCAATGGATTTCAAGTCCAGAGATTGAGATGGCCATTGCAAAATGTTGATTTTGTGGCCAATGAACCATTTCTTTGTGGATTTTGGTTAGTGCCTGGGGTTATTGTCTTGCTGGAAGATCCACTTGTGGTCAAGTGTCAGACTCCTGGCAGAGGCAACCAGGTTTTTGGCTAAAATGTCCTGGTACTTGTTAAAGTTCATGATGCCATTGACCTTAACAAGGGCCCCAGGACTAGGGGAAGCAAAATTGCCCCATAACACACAAAAATTCAAGACCGTATTTTACTGTAGGCACAAGGTACTTTTCTGTATATGCTTCTATTTTTTTAACGCCAAACCTACCACTGGTGGGCTTGGCCAAAGTGCTCTGTTTTCGTGTCATCTGACCATAGCACCACCAGGACTTTGATAAACGGCATTGGCACTTGGATTGGAACTGATGCTATGGTCAGATGACATGAAAATAGAGCTCTTTAGACATGCACACCAGTGCAAACCAATGCCATCTGAACATGCTTTGGATGAATTGTGTTCTTTAATAGAGATGTATGTTCCTCAAATTGGTTTGTGAATAAATCAAAGGTAAGTCTATTCCACCCTTTTTCTTTCTTTCTTTCTATCTTTCTTAGTTTTTTTTTTCACTCATAGTTTCCTGTTACCAATACTCAGGAAATGGCATATGGAACACTTCCTCATTCAACTGTATTTCCAATTTTGGACAAAACCGTGGTGCTTTTTACTGCAAAACAACAACAGGGTCTCAAGTATACGTCGGTATCTGGTAGGAAAAGACGATCAAGGGAGATCCTTTCCACCTGCAACCTCTTCACTCACACACACACACACACACACACACACACACACACACACACACACACACACACACACACACACACACACACACACACACACACACACACACACACACACACACACACACACACACACACACACACAGACAGACAGGGTTCAAGTTGCTAATGGTAGACAGGCCGCCACTTTGTAGCAATTACTGTGTGACTGTTTGACCCCAGCATTTCATACAAAGAGGACCTCCACTTCTCACTAATTCTTTATCTCACATACTGTACATGTTCACAAAGTGAGCCTCAATGAGCCACAGTCAATACGTAAAGGCTTAACTAAAGCTTGGCATTAAAAGTTAACAATGTGTATGTCGTTTCTTTGTCATTCTTATAGTTCATTACCATTTGATAAAAAAATAAAAAAAATAGTATCAATTTTACAGAAATCCACAGTCCATGCTTTTTGTGTACCCTACATAGCTGCTGCACAGACAAAACATGCTGTTGAGAGTATGAACAACAGTGAAATTACTAATTTGACTGACAACAGGGGAGGCTTGGATCTTCCAAACCGTCATGTTTCTCTGAACGAGATGAACTGGTTGTGGTGTTTTTTACTCCAGGCCTTAATCCCTCAACCACAGAGCACAGTGTTACATCCGGTGTTGGACAGGAATCCAACAAATATTTATGTGGAGTACTGCCCTGCATTTACAGACCCATTATCTGAAACAAAATGTCTCCCCCTCAACAGTGTTTCATTCCAAATTACGTTATCCCATGTCTGCTCCCACTCGGATGGTTTAACAGCTCCTTAGGTGTTTCTCCGGACTGTTCAGACAAAGACCAGGGACATGACACAACCTAATGGCTCATTCCTTTACTTTATCATCTGAGGGAAGAAACAGACCAAGGTTTACATAACAGCCGAGTGTTCGCTGAGCTGGATGAGCATCTGAAGAGCTCCGATTGGCTCCCTTCCCCTGTCACTTTCTCCAGTGAGCTATGTTCGATGTCACCCCACATGCCCTCGCTATCATCAGTGATAATTACCTCGTAAAAAAGGACACACACTCTGCCTCCCTTCTGGGGTCATCAGACCAGAGCTTTTTTCTCCCTTTCACTCGTAGTTTCCTGTTACCAACTGCATGAACTCCTCACATGTCTCTTGCTTTATCTGGGCCCCTGGGAAAGCACATGTAAACTCTCTCTCTCTCTGTCCATCTACAGACACACAGACACACACACACACACACACACACACACACACACACACACACACACACACACACACACACACACACACACACACACACACACACACACACACACACACACACACACACACACACACACACACACACACACACACACACACAACTCAATACAAAGGTCTAAGGTGACCAGTTATTTAACAAATTAACAATGCTCTAAAAATAGAAGATCGTCAAAAGTGATGTTGATGTTATTACTCCTCCACCTCATCCCCTGCTCCAATAGGACATACCCCTAGGCCCTGCTGCCAGGGACCTCTTGAGTCTGCCACTCTGATATGACTGGGCCAAATTACTGATTTAGACACAGCTTTTCCATCAGCCCATTTGTCCCCACTGTGATCCTGTCAGCAGACTATACAGCTGGTTGTCAATACATGGGCTGAACCCTGTCATGTGGAGACAGGAGGGTGTTCACTGACACTGGTGTTCCACACGTACCATACAGGCATTCCACTTCATACTGTTAGTTAGACTGCTGGGTCAGCAGAGAGGAAAATAGAAGAGAGGAGAGGGGAGGAAAGGCTTCAGTATAACAGTATAACACGTTCCAGAAACCGTAATGCAGAGAGCTCTGCTTCAGGGACTCATTCAATGAAATGGACAGCTGAGAAACGGATGCAATCATCTGAGTTGTAAAAGAAATATAAGGAAGTTGAAAACGTTATGGTTGGACACAGACAAATAAAATAACACAAAGAAGGAGATGTTGAAAGTCTCACGTAGCCAGAGAGAAGAACCGTTGAAATGGCAATATGGAAAATACCTGAACAAAGATGTGTGTGTCCCAATGACATTGAGAGTTTGGCCTGTTGAGGGAAATCAGGAGTGTGCTACAAAAGCTGAAAATTGAGAAATAGAAAATATGAATACAAACACACACCTTGGCTTGGATAACGCCATTACCTCATATTCTCTAATACAATAGACTACAGGATGAGAGGACAGAAAGAACGGGTGCTTCGAGGATCTTTCCAGGACAATAGTGCTGTCCTCTCCTGGAATGAGCACTCTGGTATAGCTGCTCATCCATGACCTCCAAATGAACCCAAACCAGGGGAAATAATACCTATAGTACTGAATCCATTTAATATTGTCTAGAATCATTGTCAGTGAGCTGCATCTGACTTATAATTCATAACAGAAGTTCCTCACTGCTTCTACATCTGCATTACTCGCTGTTTGGGCTTTTAGGATGCGTTTCTGTATAAGCACGTTGTGACATCTGCTGATGTAAAAAGGCCTTTATAAATACCGTTGATTGATTCGATTTATCAACACTTTCCGTGTTACAGCTGTAGAACGTAGCGGAGGTGACCATGGTGACGTATTCATTATTGTGTTTAATGTTGAGGTTCACTTCCAGATCTGTGCAACTCCCATTCCCATGCTCCCTCAACTTTTCCAGCCGAACAACTAGAGCCGTACGACATAACCACTGTCACGTTGAATCAACAGTTATTGAATAAACCTCTATGTTGCTGTTAACCTGACTCAGATGTAGAGCAGCAAGGTGAAGCAGTCTCCTGAACGATTCTAATGTTTTCCTCTCATTAAAGGGTGCAGCCAACCAGAGAGACACAGGCTGGATGCAAATGAGTACGCAGTCGGTAGGTTGCTCAATGTAATGCTCTAATTAGGGCAATTTGATCAAATCTCCTCCAGTTATTAGACATAGTTATGTTTCCTTGATCTGTCTTCCCTCCTGATTGTTGAAATGCCGAAGACAACATGCTGAGAGCCGAAGAAGAAGAACTCCACTGTGGTTTCTTGTGTCTTACCTGTGGTTGAAATCAACTAAATGTACAACATGAGTATTGATGAAAATGATTTGAATATGAAAAGCCTACACGATTCTTTGCATCAATCAATATTTTTCTTTTCATATTAAAATTGCAAAACGTACATTAAGTTAATCTTACACCTATGTAATAACTCTGTAATTACTGAACTGTAATGGATACTTGTGCTTTGGAACAAGCGATAATCAATATGACAGATGAACTACAGTACAGGCTATATGGTATATTATTTGTATAAGTACATTTCATCAACAAAGTCAGAATTGTGAATGAAGAGTTGTACTGTCTACAGACAAGAGTCATGTGATTTCACACTGAGTCTTGTCTGGGATGGATCTTTGATGTTTATTACAAGGCCTCAGGCTTCTGTCAGGAGAAGAGAACGATAGGGGAGGGAGGGAGGGAGGGAGGGAGGGAGGGGGAGGGAGGGAGGGAGGGAGGGAGGAGGGAGGGAGGGAGGGAGGGAGGAGGTACTCTTTGAAGAGGTAGGGTTTCAGGTGCTTTTGGAAGACGGGCAGGGACTCTGGTGTCCTAGCTTCAGGGGGTAGCTGGTTCCAACGTTGGAACGTAAGATAACAGCAAAGGGTATATAGTATAAAGCACACTTAGCCTTACACACTCAGTGAAATGGTATTCTGCCCGGATCTTGTATGTTTACAGCTTGTGATGTATTACAGGAGCTCCTAACACACCTTTAGAATGCATTTGTCACACAGTTATAAAGTAGATATTTGATTTCAGTCAACAATGGTAGTATTTAATGTCCAATGGGACACGTGCACAGATGCGCGCACAAACACACACACACACACACACACACACACACACACACACACACACACACACACACACACACACACACACACACACACACACACACACACACACACACACACACACACACACACACACACACACACACACACACACACACACACACACACACACACACACACACACACACACACACACACAACACACAGTGTTGGGAGACTTCAGGTGGTGTTAACTCAGCACTGGTCCCACAGGGACAGCTCGTGGGTAAGGTAGTCTGCCACAGACCTGATTGCTAACCAGACACTAGCCATGCTATTCCCACATGCTCAGGCCATTGTGTAGAATTTACTAGGGTCATCACTAGGTTAGTGACCATGCCGTGTAAAGGGTTAGATAAGTGGTTTCTATATAATCTGTGTGTCACTAATTAAGACACTAACTGAGCAATCACTTTAGCTTACTGTTTCCTCTGCTATTTGAAATGAGTGGTGGGAAACAGAGATGCCCCCATTATAGTGTCTATCTGTCAGCATTACAGGCCCACACTAACCCACTCTGACAAATCTTGGCAGCAAATATAGTGGGGAGCTGAATGTGTCAGCTTAAATTATTATGTTTATAGAACTTGAAGTACTCTCAAATGCCCTTCCTTCACTCAAAGGGTATTCCTTCCCTCACAAGCAGGGTATTCCTTCCTTCCCTCACTAGCAGGGTATTCCTTCCCTCACTAACAGGGTATTCCTTCCCTCACTAACAGGGTATTCCTTCCCTCACGAACAGGGTATTCTTCCCTCACTAACAGGGTATTCTTCCTTCACTAACAGGGTAGTCCTTTCTTCCTTCACTAGCAGTATATTCCTTCCCTCACTAGCAGGTTGTTCCTCCCTTCCCTCGCGAGCAGGGTATTCCTTCCTTCCTTCACTAACAGGGTACTCCTTCCTTCCTTCCTTCACTAACATGGTATTCCTTCCCTCACTAGCAGGGGTATCCTTCCTTCCATCACTAGCAGGGTACTCATTCACTCACCAGCGGGGTATTCCTTCCCCCACTAGCAGGGTATTCGTTCACTCACCAGCAGGGTATTCCTTCACCCACTAACATGGTATTCCTTCCCTCACTAGCAGGGTATTCCTTCCTTCCTTCCTTCACTAGCAGGGTATTCATTCACTCACTAACAGTGTATTCCTTCCTTCATTCACTAGCAGGGTATTCCTTCACTCACTACCAGGGTATTCCTTCACTCACTAACAGGGTATTCCTTCACTCACTAGCAGGGTATTCCTTCACTAACTAACAGTGTATTCCTTCCTTCACTAACAGGGTATTCCTTCCTTCACTAACAGGGTGTTCCTTCCTTCCTTCACTAGCAGGGTATTCCTTCCTTCACTAACAGGGTATTCCTTCCTTCCTTCACTAACAGGTATTTCTTCCTTCCTTCACTAGCAGTGTATTCCTTCCTTCCTTCACTAGCAGGTGTATTCCTTCCTTCCTTCACTAGCAGTGTATTCCTTCCTTCCTTCACTAGCGGGGTATTCCTTCCTTCACCAGCGGGGTATTCCTTCCTTCACTAGCAGGGTATTCCTTCGCTCACTAGCAGGGTATTCCTTCCCTCACTACCAGGGTATTCTTTCCTTCCCCCACAAGCAGGGTATTCCATCCCCCACTAGCAGGGTATTCCTTCCCCACTAGCAGGGTATTCCTTCCCTCACTACCAGGGTATTCTTTCCTTCCCTCACTACCAGGGTATTCTTTCCTTCCCTCACTACCAGGGTATTCTTTCCCCACTAGGGTATTCTTTCCTTCCCTCACTACCAGGGTATTTCTTTCCTTCCCCCCCACTAGCAGTGTATACCTTCCCCACTAGCAGTGTATATTCCTTCCCCCACTAGCAGTGTATTCCTTCCCCCACTAGCAGTGTATACCTTCCCCACTAGCAGTGTATACCTTCCCCACTACCAGGCTATTCTTTCCTTCCCCCACTAGCAGGGTATACCTTCCCCCACTAGCAGTGTATACCTTCCCCCACTAGCAGTGTATTCTTTCCTTCCCCCACTAGCAGGGTATACCTTCCCCACTAGCAGGGTATTCTTCCCCACTAGCAGTGTATTCCTTCCCCACTAGCAGTGTATTCCTTCCCCCCACTAGCAGTGTATTCTTCCCCCACTAGCAGTTTCCCCACTAGCAGTGTATTCCTTCCCCCACTAGCAGGTGTATTCCTTCCCCCACTAGCAGTGTATTCCTTCCCCCACTAGCAGTGTATTCCTTCCCCCACTAGCAGGGTATTCCTTCCCCACTAGCAGGTATTCCTTCCTTCCTTTACTAGCAGTGTATTCCTTCCCCCACTAGCAGTGTATTTCCCCCACTTCCTTCCCACTAGCAGGGGTATTCCTTCCCCCACTAGCAGTATATTCCTTCCCCCACTAGCAGGGTATTCCCTTCCCCACTAGCAGGGTATTCCTTTCCTTCCCTCACTACCAGGGTATTATTTCCTTTCCTCACTACCAGGGTATTCTTTCCTTCCCTCACTACCAGGGTATTCTTTCCTTCCCTCACGACCAGGGTATTCCTTCCCTCACTAGCAGGGTATTCTTTCCTTCCCTCACTAGCAGGGTATTCTTTCCCCCCCACTAGCAGTGTATTCTTTCCCCCACTAGCAGTGTATTCTTTCCCCCACTAGCAGTGTATTCTTTCCCCCACTAGCAGTGTATTCTTTCCCCCACTAGCAGTGTATACTTTCCCCCACTAGCAGTGTATTCTTTCCCCCACTAGCAGTGTATTTTTCCCCCACTAGCAGTGTATTCCTTCCCCCACTAGCAGTGTATTCTTTCCCCCACTAGCAGTGTATACCTTCCCCCACTAGCAGTGTATTCTTTCCCCCACTAGCAGTGTATTCCTTCCCCCACTAGCAGTGTATTCCTTCCCCCACTAGCAGTGTATACCTTCCCCCACTAGCAGTGTATTCCTTCCCCCACTAGCAGGGTATACCTTCCCCCACTAGCAGTGTATTCCTTCCCCCACTAGCAGGGTATTCCTTCCCCCACTAGCAGGGTATACCTTCCCCCACTAGCAGGGTATACCTTCCCCACTAGCAGGGTATACCTTCCCCACTAGCAGGGTATTCCTTCCCCACTAGCAGGGTATTCTTTCCTTCCCCCACTAGCAGGGTATTCCCCCCACTAGCCTTCCCCCCACTAGTGTATACAGGGTATACCTTCCCCCACTAGCAGGGTATACCTTCCCCCACTAGCAGGGTATACCTTCCCCCACTAGCAAGGTATACCTTCCCCCACTAGCATTGTATTCTTTCCCCCACTAGCAGTGTATTCTTTCCCCCACAAGCAGTGTATTCTTTCCCCCACTAGCAGTGTATTCCTTCCCCCACTAGCAGTGTATACCTTCCCCCACAAGCAGTGTATTCCTTCCCCCACTAGCAGTGTATTCCTTCCCCCACTAGCAGGGTATTCTTTCTTTCCCTCACTAGCAGGGTATTCTTTCCTTCCCTCACTACCAGGGTATTCTTTCCTTCCCTCACGACCAGGGTATTCTTTCCTTCCCTCACTCCCAGGGTATTCTTTCCTTCCCTCACTACCAGGGTATTCTTTCCTTCCCTCACTACCAGGGTATTCTTTCCTTCCCTCACTACCAGGGTATTCTTTCCTTCCCTCACTAGCAGTGTATACCTTCCCCCACTAGCAGTTTATACCTTCCCCCACTAGCAGGGTATACCTTCCCCCACTAGCAGTGTATTCTTTCCCCCACAAGCAGTGTATACCTTCCCCCACTGGCAGGGTATACCTTCCCCCACTAGCAGTGTATTCTTTCCCCCACTAGCAGTGTATTCCTTCCCCCACTAGCAGTGTATTCTTTCCCCCACCAGCAGTGTATTCTTTCCCCCACTAGCAGTGTATACCTTCCCCCACTAGCAGTGTATTCCTTCCCCCACTAGCAGTGTATTCTTCCCCCACTAGCAGTGTATACCTTCCCCCACTAGCAGTGTATACCTTCCCCCACTAGCAGTGTATACCTTCCCCCACTAGCAGTGTATACCTTCCCCCACTAGCAGTGTATTCCTTCCCCCACTAGCAGTGTATTCCTTCCCCCACTAGCAGTGTATACCTTCCCCACTAGCAGTGTATACCTTCCCCCACTAGCAGGGTATACCTTCCCCCACTAGCAGTGTATACCTTCCCCCACTAGCAGGGTATACCTTCCCCCACTAGCAGGGTATACCTTCCCCACTAGCAGGGTATACCTTCCCCCACTAGCAGGGTATACCTTCCCCCACTAGCAGGGTATACCTTCCCCCACTAGCAGTGTATACCTTCCCCCACTAGCAGGGTATACCTTCCCCCACTAGCAGGGTATTCCTTCCCCCACTAGCAGTGTATTCCTTCCCCCACTAGCAGTGTATTCCTTCCCCCACTAGCAGGGTATACCTTCCCTCACTACCAGGGTATTCTTTCCTTCCCTCACTAGCAGGGTATTCTTTCCTTCCCTCACTACCAGGGTATTCTTTCCTCACTACCAGGGTATTCTTTCCTTCCCTCACTAGCAGGGTATTCTTTCCTTCCCTCACGACCAGGGTATTCCTTCCCTCACTAGCAGGGTATTCTTTCCTTCCCCCACTAGCAGTGTATTCTTTCCCCCACTTGCAGTGTATTCTTTCCCCCACTAGCAGTGTATTCTTTCCCCCACTAGCAGTGTATACCTTCCCCACTAGCAGTTCCTTCCCCCACTAGCAGTGTATACTTTCCCCACTAGCAGTGTATTCCTTCCCCACTAGCAGTATACCTTCCCCCACTAGCAGGTATTCCTTTGCCCACTAGCAGTATACCTTCCCCACTAGCCCTTCCCCACTAGCAGGGTATACCTTCCCCACTAGCAGGGTATACCTTCCCCCACCTTCCCCAGCAGGGTATACCTTCCCCACTAGCAGGGTATACTCACTAGCAGGGTATACCTTCCCCTTCCCCCACTAGCAGGGTATACCTTCCCCACTAGCAGGGTATACCTTCCCCCACTAGCAGGGTATACCTTCCCCCACTAGCAGGGTATACCTTCCCCCACTAGCAGGGTATACCTTCCCCCACTAGCAGTTCCCCCAATAGCAGTGTATTCCTTCCCCCACTAGCACGGTATACCTTCCCCCACTAGCAGGGTATGCTTTCCTTCCCTCACTACCAGGGTATTCCTGGAAAGTTTTAGATGTAGAAACTTGAAGATGTTATAGGAATTTAGTTGGCCATGTTGTTCCTGTCCATGATTAATGTGTTTTCTCTCTCCAAGAATTAAATATATATAGTAAATACAAGGCAATGTGTTCCATCAACATGCAACATCATTTCAAATACAAAATAAAATCCCCTGTGGTCATGTGTAGACTAGTTATTTGCCATAGTCCATTTCCAGTCAGAGAGAGCAGAGGGCCCTTCACAACGATCTGTTATGGTGTTTCATCTTTCATCTGTTTTAGCCTTGTGCTGCTGGTGCCCCGGGGCCCAGTCTGGTCTCTTAAGGCTGTGTGTTATCCCCTGGGGTGAGGTGGGGATCAGGGCCCCTCGGTGTCTCCGGCCCTCAACAAGAAGAGCCCACTCGGACCAGACCCAGTGAACAGGGCATCATTGATCGGTGATATCTGAAAGGGTCACATCTGGGCCAAACCTCCACAAGCAGCCTACTGTGTCGCCACAGATCCCCTTCGCTTATGAAATCAAACGCACATTCACAACTGCCTGTGGTTCTCCTCTGTCCTCATTCCTCGGTCCTTTCACATCCAAATCGCCTCCTCTGGGGACGAGGAGAGGATCATTATCTGTTCTGCCCTTTTGAAAAACACGTTGGTTTGTCTCCATGAGACGTGGGTTTCTTGGGAATATAAGAGTAAATCACAGCCGGCTGTTGAAACAACAGGAAAGCCTTTGGGACTATCCAGCTTCCTGTGACGAGACTTGACACTTGTGCTGCTTTACCAAAAATGCAATGCTTTAGTATCCAAGGGTGTCCTCAAAATCATTTGAATCATCACAATGTACAAATGTCCTCAAATTATCGATGACATACTTTTTATTATTATCCTCATTCACATGTGTTTTTCTAAAGGATCAATATCATTACATTCATTTAGAACCTGTCCAATGTACAATATCAGAAAGAAAAGTAAAGATCTGACACTCGCCCTCTCACCCTCTCACCCTCTCACCCTCTCGCCCTCTCGCCCTCTCACCCTCTCACCCTCTCGCCCTCTCGCCCTCTCGCCCTCTCACCCTCTCGCCCTCTCACCCTCCCACCCTCCCACCCTCTCACCCTCTCACCCTCTCACCCTCTCACCCACTCGCCCTCTCGCCCTCTCGCCCTCTCGCCCTCTCGCCCTCTCGCCCTCTCACCCTCTCACCCTCTCGCCCTCTCACCCACTCGCCCTCTCGCCCTCTCGCCCTCTCGCCCACTCGCCCTCTCACCCACTCACCCTCTCGCCCTCTCGCCCTCTCACCCTCCCACCCTCTCACCCTCTCACCCTCTCACCCTCTCACCCACTCACCCTCACCCACTCACCCTCTCACCCTCTCACCCACTCACCCTCTCACCCTCTCACCCTCTCACCCACTCACCCTCTCACCCTCTCACCCACTCACCCACTCACCCTCTCACCCACTCACCCACTCACCCTCTCCAGAACTTCTCTTTCTTCAAGTTTTGCTTTGGCCTAGTTGTTGAGTTCAAGAAGGTCACTCATGGACCATGCTCGGGACAAGTGTTGAGGATAATAGCATGGGAAGTAAACACGAGATGGTCACTTAATGATTCACAGGAGAGGAGCTGCATACTGTGCCCCGAACATTCAGCAGCTTCTAATGGCTTCGGGCTTCTTACAGGCCGTTCATCCGGTGGGTCAGTGGAGGCAGATGTTCATCGGCGTCAATGAATGGTCTTAATCCTAACCTTGAGGACGTGCTGTGAACTCCGCTGTAAACCATCGCTCTGAGAGACCCAACTTCCTGTTGATTTCTGTAATATTGTATACAACCAACACAACGTATCATATAGTAATTTGCCTCATCTTCTTGGCTCATCCTCAGGCTGTTTGTAATGACTTCCATGAAACAATATAATAACTCGAAAAAATCTAGTGATGCTGCCTTCATTTGCATCCTCTCTTCCCTCATGGATTAGGGTTAGAGTCAAACTAATTAAAGCCGCAGCACATCTCTCTGATTTATGGTTACTTTTAGCGAGATGCACAAACTTAAACAGTGAGCCTCTTTAAGCCTTAGGCCTGAGGAAGATCCGTACAGCGTCCACATTGATATATGTTGTCAGTTGTCCCTGATCTCGCAGTGCACAGCTGTGACCAGCGGCCATGAACAGTGGCCTTCTCTCTTTTCCCACAATGTCATGCCTGTGATGCCCAGGGACCTCCCTGCTCTATCGGGTCGCCATGGTCACCACTGACCTCCTAGCTCGGGGTAAGTGTGACTCTAAAGACAACAAGAGGTACGGGGGGGGACACATACACACTCCGACAGGTGTCTCTAGGCCATCTGTCCTGTGCGAGCGCTCCGACAGTTGTCTCTAGGCCATCTGTCCTGTGCGAGCGCTCCGACAGGTGTCTCTAGGCCATCTGTCCTGTGCGAGCGCTCCGGCAGGTGTCTCTAGGCCATCTGTCCAGTGTGAGCGCTCCGGCAGGTGTCTCTAGGTCATCTGTCCAGTGTGAGTGCTCCGGCAGGTGTCTCTTGGTCATCTGCCCAGTGTGAGCGCTCCGGCAGGTGTCTCTAGGCCATCTGTCCTGTGCGAGCGCTCCGGCAGGTGTCTCTAGGCCATCTGTCCAGTGTGAGCGCTCCGGCAGGTGTCTCTAGGCCATCTGTCCAGTGTGAGTGCTCCGGCAGGTGTCTCTAGGCCATCTGTCCAGTGTGAGTGCTCCGGCAGGTGTCTCTAGGCCATCTGTCCTGTGCGAGCGCTCCGGCAGGTGTCTCTAGGCCATCTGTCCAGTGTGAGCGCTCCGGCAGGTGTCTCTAGGCCATCTGTCCAGTGTGAGCGCTCCGGCAGGTGTCTCTAGGCCATCTGTCCTGTGTGAGCGCTCCGGCAGGTGTCTCTTAGTCATCTGTCCAGTGTGAGCGCTCCGGCAGGTGTCTCTAGGCCATCTGTCCTGTGCGAGCGCTCCGGCAGGTGTCTCTAGGTCATCTGTCCTGTGCGAGCGCTCCGACAGTTGTCTCTAGGCCATCTGTCCTGAGCGAGCGCTCCGACAGTTGTCTCTAGGCCATCTGTCCTGTGCGAGCGCTCCGACAGTTGTCTCTAGGCCATCTGTCTTGTGCGAGCGCTCCGGCAGGTGTCTCTAGGCCATCTGTCCTGTGCGAGCGCTCCGACAGTTGTCTCTAGGCCATCTGTCCAGTGTGAGCGCTCCGGCAGGTGTCTCTAGGCCATCTGTCCTGTGCGAGCGCTCCGGCAGGTGTCTCTAGGCCATCTGTCCTGTGCGAGCGCTCCGGCAGGTGGCTCTAGGCCATCTGTCCAGTGTGAGTGCTCCGGCAGGTGTCTCTAGGTCATTTGTCCTGTGCGAGCGCTCCGACAGTTGTCTCTAGGCCATCTGTCCTGTGCGAGCGCTCCAACAGTTGTCTCTAGGCCATCTGTCCTGTGCGAGCGCTCCGGCAGGTGTCTCTAGGTCATCTGTCCTGTGCGAGCGCTCCGACATTTGTCTCTAGGCCATCTGTCCTGTGCGAGCGCTCCGGCAGGTGTCTCTAGGTCATCTGTCCTGTGCGAGCGCTCCGACAGTTGTCTCTAGGCCATCTGTCCTGTGCGAGCGCTCCGGCAGGTGTCTCTAGGCCATCTGTCCTGTGCGAGCGCTCCGGCAGGTGTCTCTAGGCCATCTGTCCTGTGCGAGCGCTCCGGCAGGTGTCTCTAGGCCATCTGTCCTGTGCGAGCGCTCCGGCAGGTGTCTCTAGGCCATCTGTCCTGTGCGAGCGCTCCGACAGTTGTCTCTAGGCCATCTGTCCTGTGCGAGCGCTCCGGCAGGTGTCTCTAGGCCATCTGTCCTGTGCGAGCGCTCCGACAGGTGTCTCTAGGCCATCTGTCCTGTGCGAGCGCTCCGGCAGGTGTCTCTAGGCCATCTGTCCTGTGCGAGCGCTCCGGCAGGTGTCTCTAGGCCATCTGTCCTGTGCGAGCGCTCCGACAGGTGTCTCTAGGCCATCTGTCCTGTGCGAGCGCTCCGACAGGTGTCTCTAGGCCATCTGTCCTGTGCGAGCGCTCCGACAGGTGTCTCTAGGCCATCTGTCCAGTGTGAGCGCTCCGACAGTTGTCTCTAGGCCATCTGTCCTGTGCGAGCGCTCCGACAGGTGTCTCTAGGCCATCTGTCCAGTGTGAGTGCTCCGGCAGGTGTCTCTAGGCCATCTGTCCTGTGTGAGCGCTCCGGCAGGTGTCTCTAGGCCATCTGACCAGTGTGAGCGCTCCGGCAGGTGTATCTAGGCCATCTGTCCAGTGTGAGCGCTCCGGCAGGTGTCTCTCGGCCATCTGTCCTGTGCGAGCGCTCCGACAGGTGTCTCTAGGCCACCTGTCCAGTGTGAGCGCTTCGGCAGGTGTCTCTAGGCCATCTGTCCAGTGTGAGCGCTCCGGCAGGTGTCTCTAGGCCATCTGTCCAGTGTGAGCGCTCCGGCAGGTGTCTCTAGGCCAGCAGATGCAAAGGAAGATGCAGAGGGATGGATGACACTTGTCTGTTGACCTGTATGTCACATGATGCACATTCCTTTACCAACTATTCTTCATATACTGCATATCCATTTATGTAAAAAAAAAAAGCTTTAAAAATCACTGGTGATATGTGTAATTCTATATATATGCAGGGTGCGAGCATACTGTACATAAACTGTGGGACTCTGTGAGGAAATAGTCTTTGTTTCTGTAAAATCTCATCCACCCACGCACAACATGGCTATCCCCTAGCTAAAATGTAATAACATGCAATTGCAAGGTTAAGTATTGATTATTTCCACAGTTCATACAGTGGCATACTGTTCGTGCTGGGAGCTGTTTGTGTTTCTGTTCTGTTTTAGACACAAACTCTGCAGAGTGAGTTGTTGGCTGCTTCATCATTTCATTAATGCTTCCTTCATAAGGGCATTGATATGGTAGGTTCAGAAAGGAGAAGATGTCTCACGGCACAAAGACTTGGCAAACAGTTCAATCACATCATTAAAAAAAACTGGCACATCTGGAGCACTGACTTACAACTGGAAAAGACGTTTAAAGGACCCCCGCGGGTAGTTTTTTCCACGCGCCCCAAACATCAGTCAAATGGTGGTGAGGTCTGATCTTCCACCAGTGCCATGTAGCATCTTCCTGGACAATGTGCCGGATGGTAACTACAGATATGGCCAATATCCCCAGTGTAACTTTACTAACAAATGCACAATGTTCAATCTCCACATCACGGGCAAGACCATTAAGATTAAGAGTATCATCACGTATTCTACACAAATAATTGCCATTCCTGACAAAGTGTGTTTGTGCAATGTAGGGGGGAAAAAAAACAATGTAAGAAAAAAACAAACGATGCAGGAAAAAAAAAACGAAACGAGCTCTGAAAACAAGAATAGCAGAACACAGGAGTAATGACTGGGACCCTTGACCAGAGAAACCCAGTGGCCGCGCATGTCATGGAGGCCCATCATTACGGCAGCTCTCTGACATACATTGGTATGGAACATGTTAAGACTCCTAGACTCTGTGTGTTGCTCTGGATGAGAGTCTGTGTGTTGCTCTGGATGAGAGTCTGTGTGTTGCTCTGGATGGGAGTCTGTGTGTTGCTCTGAATGGGAGTCTGTGTGTTGCTCTGGATGGGACTCTGTGTGTTGCTCTGGATGGGACTCTGTGTGTTGCTCTGGATGGGAGTCTGTGTGTTGCTCTGGATGGGACTCTGTGTGTTGCTCTGGATGGGACTCTGTGTGTTGCTCTGGATGGGACTCTGTGTGTTGCTCTGGATGGGACTCTGTGTGTTGCTCTGGATGGGACTCTGTGTGTTGCTCTGGATGGGAGTCTGTTTTGCTCTGGATGGGAGTCTGTGTGTTGCTCTGGATGGGACTCAAATGGTGCTGATGGGACTCTGTGTCTTGCTCTGAATGGGAGTCTGTGTGTTGCTCTGGATGGGACTCTGTGTGTTGCTCTGGATGGGACTCTGTGTGTTGCTCTGGCCAATAGTCTGTGTTGCTCTGGATGGGACTCTGTGTGTTGCTCTGGATGGGACTCTGTGTGTTGCTCTGGATGGGACTCTGTGTGTTGCTCTGGATGGGACTCTGTAAGATGTTGCTCTGGATGGGAGTCTGTGTGTTGCCATTCTGATGGGACTCTGTGTGTTGCTCTGGATGGGAGTCTGTGTGTTGCTCTGGATGGGAGTCTGTGTGTTGCTCTGGATGGGAGTCTCTGTGTTGCTCTGGATGGGACTCTGTGTGTTGCTCTGGATGGGAGTCTGTGTGTTGCTCTGAATGGGAGTCTGTGTGTTGCTCTGGATGGGACTCTGTGTGTTGCTCTGGATGGGACTCTGTGTGTTGCTCTGGATGGGACTCTGTGTGTTGCTCTGGATGGGACTCTGTGTGTTGCTCTGGATGGGACTCTGTGTGTTGCTCTGGATGGGACTCTGTGTGTTGCTCTGGATGGGAGTCTGTGTGTTGCTCTGGATGGGAGTCTGTGTGTTGCTCTGGATGGGACTCTGTGTGTTGCTCTGGATGGGACTCTGTGTGTTGCTCTGAATGGGAGTCTGTGTGTTGCTCTGGATGGGACTCTGTGTGTTGCTCTGGATGGGACTCTGTGTGTTGCTCTGGATGGGAGTCTGTGTGTTGCTCTGGATGGGACTCTGTGTGTTGCTCTGGATGGGACTCTGTGTGTTGCTCTGGATGGGACTCTGTGTGTTGCTCTGGATGGGACTGTGTGTTGCTCTGGATGGGAGTCTGTGTGTTGCTCTGGATGGGACTCTGTGTGTTGCTCTGGATGGGAGTCTGTGTGTTGCTCTGGATGGGAGTCTGTGTGTTGCTCTGGATGGGAGTCTCTGTGTTGCTCTGGATGGGACTCTGTGTGTTGCTCTGGATGGGAGTCTGTGTGTTGCTCTGGATGGGACTCTGTGTGTTGCTCTGGATGGGAGTCTGTGTGTTGCTCTGGATGGGACTCTGTGTGTTGCTCTGGATGGGAGTTAAATGACACAGTGTCTTTACTGCAGGTATAGTGTTTGTTTTATATATTCAATTTGAAAAATTAAAAAGGACTCTTAGAAGGTGGGGGGGGGGATACTGATTATCTATTACTGAGAAAATAATTGTTATTTGATTCACTGTTTGTCCACCATGTCTCCTAAAGGTCTGAACCAAGAGTTTAATGTCAGACCATTTCTTACATGAATATGTTACGTTGATTTGTCCGGACATCCAGGACTCCACTTGGTCATTTTGTCTATATGTATATATGAGATTCTGTGACAACTACATGTGCCCATCTCATTGATTTCAAATGAATAGAGGGACACAAGTTGTTTTTTAATATGGTATTCCAACAGTTTTCAACTGAATATTTTTTACTGTTGCCTAGGTTTTAACTCGCCCAATTTACATGTGTATAATCTTTTATGATTCATGAATGAATTATGATTGACTGTGCACAACAGTGAAGTGAAGTAAATTGTTTCCACCCCCACCATGTGTCATGTGCGTAATGGTCATGTCAGTTAAAATTAGTATATTTGGGGATGTGAGAAACTCAGTGTGTTTGACCTGACGAAGATTCGGTTCAGATTGAAACGTTGTCAGTAAAGCTGTGAATAAAGAGCATAAACAGTTTCCTGTTCTTTACTAGTATTCTTCATTAGCCCAGCATGTGTTTTTAAAGATTATGCGTATGACCACAGACATCCCTTCAACAGCGCACACACACATACACACACACGCAGAAACACACAGCACACATAAGCACACAGAAACACACAACACACACACACACACACACACACACACACACACACACACACACACACACACACACTCACTGCCTAGGCCTCTTTCCTCCAGAGCTGTTCAGAGGCACAGGCAGAGGGGAGCAGAACAGAGCAGAGTAGTGCAGGCTGGTAAGCTGGCCCTCTACCCCCTTTGTGTTTTATCATGTGTAAGACTACCAGACCACACACGTGAGTGAGTGAGTGAGTGAGTGAGTGAGTGAGTGAGTGAGTGAGTGAGTGAGTGAGTGAGTGAGTGAGTGAGTGAGTGAGTGAGTGAGTGAGTGAGTGAGTGAAGGAGTGAGTGAGTGAGTGAGTGAGTGAGTGAGTGAGTGAGTGAGTGAGTGAGTGAGTGAGTGAGTGAGTGAGTGAAGGAGTGAGTGAAGGAGTGAGTGAAGGAGTGAGTGAAGGAGTGAGTGAAGGAGTGAGTGAAGGAGTGAGTGAAGGAGTGAGTGAAGTGAGTGAGTGAGTGAGTGAGTGAGTGAGTGAGTGAGTGAGAGAGAGAGAGAGTGAGAGAGAGAGAGAGAGAGAGAGAGAGAGAGAGAGAGAGAGAGAGAGAGAGAGAGAGAGAGAGTGAGAGAGTGAGAGAGAGAGAGAGAGAGAGAGAGAGAGAGAGAGAGAGAGAGAGAGAGAAAGGCTAATGAGAGGTGATGTAAACCTGTTGTTGAGCAAACAGACCTGCCACAGGGAATTGGGCACACCAAGCGCCTCTCAGAGGAAGTCACATGAGATCAGGATGCAGGAGCTGTACAGTATGTGGAGTGGGAGGGAAAGGAAGGCCAAGGGGAGGTCACATGAGATCAGGATGCAGGAGATGTACAGTATGTGGAGGTAGAGGGTAGGGAAGGCTAAGGGGAAGTCACACATGAGATCAGGGGGCAGGAGATGTACAGTATGTGGAGGTAGAGGGAAAGGAAGGCCAAGGGGAGGTTACATGAGATCAGGGTGCAGGAGATGTACAGTATGTGGAGGTAGAGGGAAAGGAAGGCCAAGGGGAAGTCACACATGAGATCAGGGGGCAGGAGCTGTACAGTATGTGGAGGTAGAGGGAAGGGAAGGCTAAGTCAGGCTGGCTGGAAGCACAGTGACAGCCTCAGGAGCAGGCTCAGTGCTCAGTGAGCCGGTGGCCCTACCCAGGTGCAGGCGTGTGCCAGGTGCTCAGTGTCCACTGGGATGACTGCAACTCACTGATCCATGACAGAGGGAGGAGGGGGAGGAGAGGAGAGAGAGAGAGAGAGAGAGAGAGAGAGAGAGAGAGAGAGAGAGAGAGAGAGAGAGAGAGAGAGAGAGAGAGAGAGAAAGGCTAATGAGAGGTGATGTAAACCTGTTGTTGAGCAAACAGACCTGCCACAGGGAATTGGGCACACCAAGCGCCTCTCAGAGGAAGTCACATGAGATCAGGATGCAGGAGCTGTACAGTATGTGGAGTGGGAGGGAAAGGAAGGCCAAGGGGAGGTCACATGAGATCAGGATGCAGGAGATGTACAGTATGTGGAGGTAGAGGGTAGGGAAGGCTAAGGGGAAGTCACACATGAGATCAGGGGGCAGGAGATGTACAGTATGTGGAGGTAGAGGGAAAGGAAGGCCAAGGGGAGGTTACATGAGATCAGGGTGCAGGAGATGTACAGTATGTGGAGGTAGAGGGAAAGGAAGGCCAAGGGGAAGTCACACATGAGATCAGGGGGCAGGAGCTGTACAGTATGTGGAGGTAGAGGGAAGGGAAGGCTAAGTCAGGCTGGCTGGAAGCACAGTGACAGCCTCAGGAGCAGGCTCAGTGCTCAGTGAGCCGTCTGGCCCTCGCCCAGGTGCAGGCGTGTGCCAGGTGCTCAGTGTCCACTGGGATGACTGCAACTCACTGATCCATGAGAGAGAGAGAGAGAGAGAGAGAGAGAGAGAGAGAGAGAGAGAGAGAGAGAGAGAGAGAGAGAGAGAGAGAGAGAAAGCGTTACGTAGCATCGTCAACCCATATTCCAGTAGGCAGGAATTACCTGCAAGGCATTACCTGCTTTGACTGGCAGGCACAGTGAGTCACTGGGGCAGGTGAAACGTAATCGAGGAACAATGACATCACACTTTGTGCTGCTGCATGGCATGAGGGAGACAGGCTTGTGTTGTTGTGTTATGTTGGGATGGGGATTCTCTGCTGTACGTCTGACTGTGTGTGAATTCATGAAATCGTCATTTGGCAACCCCTCCCTTATGGGATTAATTGACACATAAACAAACATTACAATAATGAAATGATCATTCTTCTTCCGATGTTCTCTGCATCACATAAAGAATGAACAAATGTAAGGTAAAAATCAATAAATAACAGTAAATAATGTGTTGACTAAGTGTTAACTGCACATCTGAGATGACTGTGAGTGTTGTTGTGTTGACTGCACATCTGAGATGACTGTGTGTGTTGTTGTGTTGACATGGGATGAAAAAAATATAGCAGAATTGTAAAAATATGAACTACTGTAGGAGTTTGTTGATAGCAACAGAACCAGAATGTCTTCAGTGAATATACCGTGTGCTGACATCTGTTTTAATAAGATTAGCAGTGTTATCAAAACAAATATTGAACACTTGATTTTTATTAGAATATTTACAGTTTATTTATCTGATAGTCTTTTTTCAATACATGTCAAAGGCACAGAATCTAAAGTTCTCCATCTAATCCTCCTATGAACTGTCACAAGAGTTAAGAGGGCTTCCATCATCATTATATAGACTGATGACATCATGTTTGATGACATCATGTGCGACGCGTCTTGATTTGCATGCCGGTACACTGACCATTTCATCTCTTCAAATGGAAGAGTATCGTTGAGCTGCCTAATGTATGGTCCCGTTCATTAGACTTTAAAGTTGAACGTCTCTGTATCAAGTTTCTAAAGACGTAAATATTGATGCTCCAACTTCAGCATGCAAACGATACGTTATCAATATTCTATTATAAGGAATCAAACTACTTAAGTAAGTAAGTAGTAAGTTAAATATGGCAGTATTGTTAAATATTGCATGAAAAACAGTCATAGTTAAACACGTTAAAAGTTGTTTCTTGATGCGACTTTAAACCCTAAACCTCTGTTTACACCAAGATAAACTCTCACATTCATATGGTGAACTGAAATACAGTGATAAATATATCCATATGACCAAATATGCTTCTGAGAAAACTTTGAAAACCACATTCTGATTTAATTATGTTACTATATTTCATGTTATTTAGATTTCAAATCGCTAGTTATACACAAGTGGCATGGAAATGTACAAGCACAGTATACAACAGTGATCAGTGAATAACAAAGAATATATTGTATAGATCAAGGGCTACATTTTAACAAACGCAATGGTAAATCTAAGCATGGAGGTAACACTAAAGGTCCGTGGGTGTTTCAGAAATATTTAGGATATTTTCACAAACAGAATTATGAGCGCAATAGCTGGCGGTTGTGTGAAAGGGGTGGGTTTTTAATGAATAAACAAGTTGTAGGTGTGATGAGGGCTTACCCACTCACATGTTTGTCTCAAACTCTGTAGATTATTGACATCTTTGAATTGTCATCAACTCCAATTTGGCCAGAGGCACAGAATATTCTCCTCCTGGTCCATTGTGGATTGAAACTACAGTTTATTAAATAGTATAACCTAGAGTAATGAGTAATAGCAACAGTAAAAATAAACATCCAGTGTTTGCTCAATAGCGTATGTTTGGAGTGTTGGCATACCACATTGTTGTAATTGGCTTCAATGAGCCTTCATATGTTTTTACACATCGCACTTCTCCTCACATAAGAAATACTTGGCTGGTGTAAATTGTATTGTATATGTGAGGCATGTTCTCAATAAGCAAAACAGAGCCTAGGCCTACTGTTGATACTGCATTATAGAACTGAATCATTGAAATACATTTGGTAACCAGATGAGAGGCGTTCTTTTGGAGATGGGATGGATACTTGAACAAGCGAAATGCAGTAGCCTATGTAAGTAGGAATACAGTGCATTCGTTATTCAGACGATTTGACGTTTTCCATGTTTTTGTTAAATTACAGCTTTATTCTAAAATCCATTACATTTTGTTTTAAATCCCCATCAATCTACACAGAATACTCCATAATGAAAAAGTGAAGAAAGGTTTGTAGAAATTGTTGCAAATGTATTAAAAATAAAATAAAAACTTCTTTACATAAGTGTTCAGACCCTTTGTTATTAGACTCGGAATTGAGCGCAGGTGCATCCTGTTTCCATTGATCTTCCTTGAGATGTTTCTACAAGTTGATTGGAGTTCAGTTGATTTTGAAAGGCACACACCTGTCTATATACTGTAAGGTCCCACAGTTGACAGTGCAGAGCAAAAAACAATCCATGAAATGGAAGGAATTGTACATAGAGCTCTGAGACAGGGTTATGTCAAGGCACAGATCTGGGGAAGGGTACCAAAACATGTCTGCAGCATTGAAGGTCCTCCATCATTCTTAAATGGAAGAAGTTTGGAACCACCTAGACGCTTCCTAGAGCTTGCCGTCTGGCCAAACTGAGCAATCGGGTGCAAAGGGCAATGGTCAGAGAGGTGACCCAGAACCTGATGGTCACTCTGACAGAGCTCCAGAGTTCCTCTGTGAAGATAGGATAACCTTCAAGAAGGACAACCATCTCTGCAGCACTCCACCAATCAGAACTTTATGGTATAGTGGCCAGATGGAAGCCACCCCTCAGTAAAAGAAACATGAGTTTGCCAAAAGTTCCCAAAAGGACTTTCAGACCGTGAGAAACAAGATTTGCGGGTCTGATGAAACAAAGATTGAACTCTTTGGCCTGAATGCCAAGTGTCACATCTGGAAGTACCCTGGCACCATCCCTTTGGTGAAGCATGGTGGTGGCAGCATCCCTTCGGTGAAGCATGGTGGTGGCAGCATCATGCTGTGGGGATGTTTCTCAGCGCCAGCGACTGGGAGACAACTTAAAATCGAGTGAAGATGAACGGAGCATAGAACAGAGTGATCAGTGATGAAAACCTGCTCTAGAGTGCTCATGACCTCAGGCTGGGGCGAAGATTCACCTTCCAACAGGACAACGGCCCCAAGCACACAGCCAAGACAATGCAAGAGTGGCTTCTGGACAAGTCTCTGAATGTCCTTGAGTGGCCCAGCCAGAGCCCGGACTTGAACCCGATTGAACATCTATGAAGAGACCTGAAAATAGCTGTGCAGAGACGCTCCCCATCCAACCTGACAGGACTTGAGAGGATCTGCTGAGAAGAATGGGAGAAACTTTCCGAATACAAGCTTGTAGCGTCATACCCAAGAATACTTGAGTCTGTAATCAAATCAAATAAAATAAAGTTTCATTTGTCACATGCGCAGAATACAACTGGTGTAGTAGACCTTACTGTGAAATGCTGAATACAACTGGTGTAGTAGACCTTACAGTGAAATGCTGAATACAACTGGTGTAGTAGACCTTACAGTGAAATGCTTACTTACAACTCTTAACCAACAATGCCGTTTTAAGAAAATAAAAATAAAAAATAAAAATAAGAATTACAAATAATTAAAGAGCAGCAGTAAATAATATAGGGGCTATATACAGGGGGTACCGGTACAGAGTCAATGTGTGGGGGCACAGGTGTCGAGGTAATTGAGGTAATATGTACATGTAGGTAGAGTTATTAAAGTGACTATGCATAGATAATAACAGAGTAGCAGCAACTTAGAAGGGGGGGGCAATAAAAATAGTGTGGGTCACCATTTGATTAGCTGTTCAGGAATCTTATGGCTTGGGGGTAGAATCTGTTTAGGGGACTCTTGTACCTAGACTTGGCATTCCAGTACCGCTTGCTGTGCGGTAGTAGAGAGAACAGTGGGTGGCTGGAGTCTTTGACAATGTTTAGGGCCTTCCTCTGACACCACCTGGTATAGAGGTCCTGGATGGCAGGAAGCCTGGCACCGGTGATGTACTGGACCGTACATACTACCCTCTGTAGTGCCTTGCAGTCGGACGCCGAGCAGTTGCCATACCAGACAGTGATGCAACCCGTCAGGATGCTCTCAATGGTGCAGCTGTAAAACCTTTTGTGGATCTGATGACCCATACCAAATCTTTTCAGTATCCTGAGGGGGAATAGGTTTTGTTGTGCCCTCTTCACTACTGTCTTGGTGTGCTTGGACCATGTTAGTTTGTTGGTAATGTGGACACCAAGGAACTTGAAGCTTTCAACCTGCTCCACTAAAGCCCTGTTGATGAGAATGGGGGCATGATCGGTCCTCTTTTTCCTGTAATCCACAATCATCTCCTTTGTCTTGATCACGTTGAGGGAGAGGTTGTTGTCCTTGCACCACAGGGTCAGGTCTCTGTCCGCATCCCTACAGGCTGTCTCATCATTGTCGGTGATCAGGTCTACTACCACTGTTGTGTCATCGGCAAACTTAATGATGATGTTTGAGTCGTGCATGGCCGTGAGCTGTAGTCAATGAATAGCATTCTCACAAAGGTGTTCCTTTTGTCCAGGTAAGAATGGCAGTGTGGAGTGCAGTAGAGATTGCATCATCTGTGGATCGGTTGGTGCAGTATGCACATTGGAGTGGGTCTAGGGTTTCTGGGATAATGGGGTTGATGTGAGCCATGGCCAGATTTTCAAAGCATTTCATGGCTACAGATGTGAGTGCTACTGGTCAGGAGTCATTTACTATCATTAAATGACTACTGACCTGTGAATCCTCTCAGGTGGTGTCCAGCCGGTGGAGGACGAGTAGGACCCCTTCCACAGCCGCACCCAGTTGTGCTAGCTGATCGTAGTGTTGGCGGACTTGGTGTCTCTGTTCTTCGATCATCTGGGAGATGTCTTCCTCTTCTGCTGCTTCCATAATATGTGAGGCAGTATTCTGTGACGTATACACTGGGAGTCAGGAAGCAGGTGCAGTAGGTAAGTTTAATGGTAAGAAAAGGCAGATAAACGAAACAGGAGAAGCGTACCGAATGTGAACAAAAACAGTACTGCCTGATTACTGAGGCTACTGAGGGCCAAATAAATGTAGAGTAATCAAGGTGTTGATGAGGTCCAGGTGTTCGTAATGATGGGGAGCAGGTGTGCATAATGATGATTGACAGGACCGGTGGTTAGTAGACCGGAGAGGGTAGGCGTAACTCCTAACTCCTCTTTCTCTCTCTCTCTTTTGCTTCTTTCCTTCCTCAATTTAAACAGTTCAATTAAATACATTTTGTTGTCCTAATCTTCATCATTCTAATGACATACTTGAATAACATAGGACTATAATTAGATGTTGAAGGCTTCTCTTCACGAAGATTGAATGGTTATGGTCTAAATAACTGCTATAACCTACCACCATCGATCGTTCGATCTTGAATCAAACTACCCGTGAAATTTATTGGCTGCTGTATTTAACATTCAGAAAACAAGAGCCTGCGTCCCTCTTCACATAGTCTATTGGTATGAGGAATGCTAAGAAAATAATGTCCAGCAAATTATTCTAATCTAGCCTTTCCTGCATGGGACTCCAAGAGCTAAGGAGATAGGCCAGTGGAGCACATGTGTTGTGCAAGAGACAGAGACTATACATTGGTTTGCAAAAGTATTTTTCCTATTTTGTTGCCTTACAACCTGGAATTAAAATTGATTTTTTTTTTTGGGGGGTTGTGTCATTTGATTTACACAACATGCCTATCACTTTGAAGATACAAAATATTTTTTATTGTGAAACAAAAAAGAAATAAGACAAAAGAACAGAAAGCTTGAGCGTGAACTATTCAACCCCCCAACCCCCTCTTGGCAGGTTTGTTGTGGTGCCATATTCTTTCCATGTTTTAATAATGTATTTAATGGTGCTCCGTGGGATGTTCAAAGTTTCAGATATTTTTTTATAACCCAAATCTGAAATGTACTTGTCCACAACATTGTCCCTGACCTGAGAGAGCTCCTTGATCTTCATGGTGCCCCTTGCTTAGTGGTGTGGCAGACTCTGGGGCCTTTCAGAACAGGTATAGATATACTGAGCTCATGTGACACTTAAATAAAGTCCACCTATGTGCAATCTATCTAATTATGTGACTTCTGAAGGTAATCGGCTGCAACAGATCTTATTTAGGGGCTTCATAGCAAAGGGGGTGAATACATATGCACGCACCACTTTTCCATTAAACTTTCTTTTTTTTAATTAAACAAGTAATTTTTTTTCATTTCACTTCACCAATTTGGACTATTTTGTGTTTGTCCATTACATGAAACCCACATTAAAATCTAATTATATTACAGGTTGTAATGCAACAAAATAGGAAAAACGCTAAGGGGAATGACTACTTTTGCAAGGAACTGTAAATTAGAAGCTTATTATGCATAACCCATCATTAATTAGATACATAGAAGGCTAAAACTGCATTGAATGTATTACCTGAAAGAAGTAGGTTAGTACATATATCTATGTACAGGGGTATATACTGTATCACTCTAGAACAGGATTATCTATTTGGATGCAATTTGAATGTGGATGGAGAGAGAGAAAGACTGTCAGAGAGCGCTCCTGCGTGCATTGGTTGAAAGTAACAATATTCAAGTGATATGCTGCTTTAAAACTCTGCAGCTGCAATTTAAAATAAAAACTAATCTTACAATTAAAAAATTAAGGTGACCCCAAAAAGCCAGATGGAGATGGGTAAACTACACACGGATTCTGTCTTTAATTACTGTAGCATAGACTATGCTGCAGAAAATGTAGGTCTACCTGTCACAAAAAAGAAATTTACCATGGTGAAATGATAGGTCTACGCATGCATAGTGAACTGCACTCCATACTGAGATAGGTGGTCTGTCCCCACCCTAAGCGTTGATGATTTATAATGCAGAGGCCATAGAGAAGCCAGATTTAGACATTCAGACACGACCAGACCGAGTTTCGGGATGTCTCATGTTCTGACAGACACAGCTGTAGCTCGGCCACCCTCCTGATATCTCTAGCTTAAATTGACGGATTTTGATGGAGATTTTTTTTCATGTCACTTAGATTCTCTTATGGATTTTAAACACCTTTTATGGATAGGCTACTTTGCAAGGACATGATAAAAAAAGACAGCGCATTGCTGCTGAACCAGCCTTCGTTATAGTAGCCCAGGCTTAGGGTATGGGTAGCAGCCTATGGAGGGCTTGGTTTTAAAGTCATATGAAATGGAAAACAAGCAATAATTATGGAAGACGGTCGAGGAACAGGGTCATCTACCCCACCAACACCACGACCAGCTGGCGCTACTGGGTATGACCATGAAGGAAGTCCTCCGCGTTCTCCACCGCCTAGACATCACCAGCGAGGTTCTCCATACCTCTGACGGAGGGCCTCCTACCACAGGTTGTCACAGTGAGCCAGTCCCTCAGCCTACCCAGCCGGACAGCCATGTCAGCGATGCCCGACTTTCCCTTCCGGTGAAGTATAACGGTACTCCTTTGAAATGCCATGGCTTCCTACTCCAGTGCTCCCTCTATTTCACCTATCAGACAGGAACCCCCACCACCAAGAGGTCCAAGGTTGCCACGGTCATTTCCCTGACCGGACAGGTGTTGGAGTGGGCTACGGCGGTCTGGGAGAGAGGAAAGGATGATTTGGATTCCTATGAGAGGCGGTCTTCAACCATCCTCCAGAGGGCAGAGAGGGAGGTGAGTGACTTTTGGTGTACGCCCTCACCGTGGATATGCAACCATTGGGACCCGGCACAATTAGTCACAGCATCACTCATCATGGGACCCAAGCACCAGGAAAGCCTTCCCTTCATCATCACTGCACCTGTACACAGTCATTCTCAGCCTCCCATGGCTCCAACTCCAATACCCCACCATCTCCTGGTCAAAGATGAGAATCACCACCTCGGGGACCAGGATGCCGTAGGACCTGCTTTCCCGCACCCTGTGGTTCCACATTGGTGGAGGGTCCCGTCAGTGTCCTGGAATGCCTTTATGGAGAAAGCTGGGGGCCATGGTCATCACATGAGGGTACCGGCTTCAGTCTAGCGGGCAGGTGGAGAGGACCAATCAGGAGCTGGGGAGGTTCCTAAGGAGTCACTGCCAGGGCCGGCAGGGGGAGTGGGCTTGGTTCCTTCCCTGGGTAGAATACACCAAGAACTCAATTTCGTCACTCCTCCACAGGGCTGACTCCCTTCCACTGTGTCCTGGACTATCATCTAGGCCCTGGCTCCTTGGACTCCGAGCCAGACCTAGGCCCCTGCAGTTGACAAGTGTGTCCGGCATGCAGAGGAGGTGTGGAATGCTGCCCAGCACGTCGTCCGCGGAGATCAGGCGGACCGCCACCATAGTGAAGCTCCCATGTTCCATCCTGTTGATCGCATCTGGCTCTCCACCAGGAACCTCACACTCCGTCTGCCCTGCCGGAAGCTGAGCCTCCGGTTTGTGGGGCCCGTCAAGGTCCTCCGGAAGCTCAATGAGTTAACATACAGATTACAGCTCCCCACTAATTACAAGATCTCACCCTTTTTTCATGTTTCCCTCGGGCCGGTGGTTCCTGGTCGCTTGGCTAAATCCGCCAACCCCAAAACACCCCTCCACATCCCTTGGACATTGAAGGAAGCCCTGCCGTCAGATCCTTCCTGGATTCCCAACGTCATGGGGGTTGGCTCCAATATCTGGTGGACTGGGAGTGGTACGGTCCAGAAGAGTGGTGTTGGGTTCTGGTGGACAACATTCTCGATCCCAACATCATCTGAGATTTCCACCTTCGTTGTTCGGTCCGTCCCCCTTGCCGGCATCGTCATGCGGCTGGAGACGGGCTACTGTCACGTCTACTCCCCCGCTCCAGCGCACAACGGTTTACTAACCCCCGGGCCTGGCAACCCATCATGACGCACACCTGGCAACCCTTGTTAAGCAAACCTGGACTTCATCACTACCATGATTACTTCTCCTTTATCTAGCACTCCCCAGCATCACTCTCCATGCAGTATTGGTTCAGTTTTCAGGGCCAGACTCTTCTCTTGTTTTTGTAATGCTCCATGTTCATTATTATTAAAGTCACCATCTGCACCTGCTTCCTGAACCCCTGGGTCTACGTTACATAAACGCACTCTCAGTAGACCATTTCAAACCCCTTTATTCATAGGCTACTAGGTCAATGGCCAGGATTTAAAAAAAATGCATACTGCTAAACCTGCCTTGATTAAGCAGAGGGTAGGCTGTGATTGGTTTTTAATCAAACGAAATGGGGGGACCAGTTGTTTATTTTATGTTTCTAAATATGAGATTCACTGGATTAAAAATCACATCTCACTCCATGGGCACTGTGAGAAATGGCTGGATAGGTGGCACTTCCCCCCTCTATCCATGCCATAATCAACTGCATTACCGTTAAGACCTGTTTTCGGTTGGTCATTAGCACTGCATGAAATTGTAACTTTTGTGCTTGTCTTCAAGGACATACCTCTAATATTGCCTACCTCAGTGCAAGCGAGCTGATGTTAGACAGGTACATTTCAGAACCTGGCGTCAGTGCTGAAAAATGTAAGTGTGCCAGTTCTTACATGAAGAAATTGCAAACGAACGTGCTTTTGACAGCTGCGCCTCCTTACCACCAGTCAAAAATAGAGTCCCCAATCTCCACCATTGCTTTTAACTTTCTAGTCATGGCAATACCACTGTTTACAATAGCAATACCTACAAAACACAGTCAAATTAAAAGCCCACAGCTTTGGACAAAATGGAAGCTACTGTGTGGTGTGTTTGTGCCTGCGGTGACATCATGGCAATACTATGGGGGAGGTATGTGTATGATAGCACAAGGTTAGCCTTTTATAGACAACTAACCCTCTGACAAAGACAGGATGATATTTTGAGAGAGCAAAATCAAAGTATCCCCTGTTCCAGAGAATGCAAAAGCAAGATCACTGTGGGTGAGTAAATACTCTTTGGAAATTAATCATCCTTGAATGTAGAAAATTCTACCTCAGATACGTAAAGGAAATACATGTTTCACCATATTTCACAACCATTGAACTACAGTAAGGTATTTACATTTGTACAACTTATTTCATTAAGGAAGTTAATGACTTCCAGTCGAAAATCTGAGAGAATAAATTCTTTGCAGACTAAGGCCTGGATGAATTCACAATGCTTGGCATTTCTGCGGAAACCACCTGGTGACCAAAATGTAATGTATTGAACTCTCTCTGGGCTCTGTAAAAATTGTCTTGGCCCTCTGCCTCCATCTCCTCCAATAGGACCCACAAGAAGACACAGTCCCTGGAATGTGAAATGCAGGGCATAGTTTAGCTATGCAGGAACTGCCAAGTCTCCTTTACACACAGGAGTTAATTTACATGTAGACCTTCCAGAGAGGCCACAATACTTTATGCCTAAACCTCCCACTGCCCTCATCATAGAGTATCTAAGCATGAACTGTGTACTGAGACGTTGGACTCCAGCTTCAGAGGTAGAGTGAAGACACCTGTGCCTGCAGGAATTGTGCAAAGTGGTTCAAAACCAACCAGTGTTTTCACAGCTGTGGATAGAAAGAAAGGGGAAGCTCTACCCTGTGGATAGGAACTCCCCTTACCAAAATGAATTTGTTGCTGCAAAGTTCTCACTTTGGATTTGAAATGATACAATGTGTCACGAACCTCGCTGAAGAGGGTGCCTCTTCCTGTTCGGGGCGGGGCTCGGCGGTCGTCATCACCGGCCTATTAGCTGCCATCGATTCCTTTTCCGTTTATGTTGGTTAGTGGTTTATTGGGTACACCTGTTTTGTATTAGGGTTTGTTTGTAGGGTATTTAAGGGCACTAGGCCCGCTGGGTATTTTGTGCGGGCTTGTTTGTTGTTACTCTGTGTTTGATGGTGTGATTTGTTTTCTTATCTTTATTCTCTGGTCTGTTTTTGTCCTGTTGTTTTGGACTGGCAACCTATATACGCCCTGTGTGTTGGCGTGATAATTTTCGGTTGCACCGGTGTAATAAATTTGAAATGACAGACCCCTGCACTCTGCGCCTGATTCCATCCACCACTCAAAGTTATTCGTAACACAATGACTATGAGATTGTGCAGTTAATTTGAGGGTATTTTCATCCATATCGGTTGTATTCATGATTCATTCATGATTCATGATTCATTCGGTTGAATTCATGATTCACCCCACCGGGACTTCACGACTGGACTACCGAAGTTATCTGCCCGAGGTAGTTATCCGACGTTACCTGAACGCCCATCTGCGGCCCGCTAATCGTTAGCTGTCTTATCGGCTGCTATCTCTTCCTCCTCGTGTTGATTATTTAGGGTTCAGAATTCAGACCAATATGGACATGAGCTGCAGCTCTTTGTCTCTCTGGTCTAAAGAAAGGTGAGTTTGTTTCTTCACCTCGTGTTGAGGTTCAAACTTTCAACAATTTCAAACATGTAGCTACCACTCCACCCTTGTCTGGTATGTTAATCCTTAGCCAGTCCTTTTAAGCACTCGGGTCAAAAACTGACACGCTCTTCTGACCTCACTAGGGGCGTGGCTACTTAATGTGCAAAATATATGATTATAAGTTCTCTCTTATGACTCCTAAAATCACATTCATATATTAACAAAAATATGTTAATCATTTCGTATGCACAAAGTATTGTTTCGGCCTTTAGGCCTATATATCATGGTCAATAGGCATATGAACGAACAGTTTATAGAGCAAACAATGCAATTATCACAACACATAGGTTGTAACATGGCTTTTTGTCAGACTTCCCCAGTGATTTTACCCACACACCACTACTGGGGACCTTACAGATAATTGTATGTGTGGGGTACAAAAACCATGTTAAATACCATTATTGCACACAGAGTGAGTCCATGCAACTTATTACGTGACTTGTTAAGCAGATATTTACTCCTGAAACTATTTAGGCTTGCCATAACAAAGGGGCTGAATACTTTTTGACTCAAGACATTTCAGCTTTTCATTTTCAATTTTTTCTCAAAAATGTCAATAAACATAATTCCACTTTGACATTATGGGGTATTGTGTGTAGGCCAGTGACAACAAATCTCAATTTAATCTATTTTAAATTCAGGCTGTAACACAACAAAATGTGGAAATAGTCAAGTGGTGTGAATACTTTCTGATGCCACTATAAGTGAATTTGTCCCAATACTTTTGGTCCCCTAAAATGGGTACGAAAAGTGCAGTAACTTCTAAACAGCTCCCCCAATATGGATAAAAAATACTCTCAAATTAAAGCTGAGAGTCCACACTTGAGAGTCCGCTTTAGAACAGAGCCAAAACAACAAAACATGTGTCACTGTCCCAATACTTTTGGAGCTCACTGTATGTGTACAGCAGGTCAGGGCTTCTTGCATGCATGGCCTTGAGATGTCAGTTAACAATGATTTTGGAAAATTAGTAATTGCCACTACATTTTAAGTTGCTTTTCTTCCACCTAAACCTTAGTGTATACACTCGAGTCAGGAAGAATAGACAACTAGTGGACAACTGGCTCTTGATGATGACGTCCCCAGTGTAGATTGAAGATCTTTATTAGTTGATTAGTTTGAATCAATTGTGTTGAGGCTTGGCTGGAAAAAAGCCTTTTATATGGTTGCTCTGTAAGAACTGTTGGCCACACATTTAACGGTACATTTAGTAGGCCTAAGTCCCAGTTTATGCTAGCTAAATCGTTTGCTTATATGGCATTTATACAAGGCAGAAACATTGTTCCCTTGCTGAAAAATACATTGAATGCCAGTTTCAGTGAGAAGCATAGCAACATCAAGGTAACTTGTAACAGATGACCCCGTTTTTCCAAAGACAAACCCTGCACATTAGCCGCTAAGTCTACCTTTTAAGATTTCAAAGTAGAGAATGTTTTCAGTATCTTAATGCTGTTTTCTTACGTTTTCTGATTTGTTTCAATGCATGCATTCAACCAGATTTGGACAAAGAACTTCCACAGTCCACAGAGTTCACTCAAAATGGCAATAGTTCTGAACCGGGTTTGATTTTTACATTTTTACATTTAAATGTTGTTCATTCTCTTTTAAACAACCAATGGTTGAAAGCTCACCGCTCAGTTATCACATGGCTCATGTAAATTCTGTAGTTGCCCCTTTAAACATACCAAGGTCAACATCCCCAGATAGTGTTCACATCTCTCTCATGTAAATGTTGTAACTACAGTACATAACAAGATTTATGAACAATTTTTGTTCTTCCATCTTTGTTCTTGTCTTCATTCTCATGTGTCACGTTCTGACCTTAGTTCTTTTGTTATGTCTTTGTTTTAGTATGGTGATGATTTGAAGGTTAATATTGTGGCACTGTGCACTGAAATGTTTTCATTGTGAGACAGATAAGAAAGTTGTATTGTATTTATTTTGATCTCTTAAGACAATGAATAGTTCTTTAGATTAGTTAGCACATTTAGTATGTTTTAGTTTAGTGTTCTCTGTGATGATTAGCAATTTCATATGAAGTTACTGTTGAAGTCATAAGTTTACATACACCTTAGCCAAATACATTTAAAATCAGTTTTTCACAATTCTCTGTCTTAGGTCAGTTAGGATCACCACTTTATTTTAAGAATGTGAAATAATAGTAGAGAGAATGATTCATTTAAGCTTTTATTTATTTCATCACATTCCCAGTGGGTCAGAAGTTTGCATACACTTCATTAGTATTTGGAAGCATTGCATTTAAATTGTTTAACTTGGGTCAAACGTTTCAGGTAACCTTCCCACAATAAGTTGGATGAATTTTGGCTCATTCCTCCCGACAGAGCTGGTGTAACTGAGTCAGGATTGTAGGCCTCCTTGCTCGCACACACTTTTTCATTTCTGCCCACACATTTTCTATGGGATTGAGGTCAGGGTTTTCTGATGGCCACTCCAATACCTTGACTTTGTTGTCCTTAAGCCATTTTGCCACGACTTTGGAAGTATGCTTGGGGTCATTGTCCATTTGGAAGACCCATTTGTGACCAAGCTTTGACTTCCTGACTGATGTCTTGAGATGTTACTTCAATGTATCCACATGATTTTCCCTCTATGTGAAGACATCTATTTTGTGAAGTACACCAGTCCCTCCTGCAGTAAAGCACCCCCATAACATGATGCTGCCACCCCCGTGCTTCACGGTTGGGATGGTGTTCTTTCAACTTGTAAGCCTCCCTATTTTTCACCCAAACATAATGATTAAGGTCAACAAACAGTTCTATTTTTGTTTCATCAGACCAGAGGACATTTCTCCAAAAAGTATGATCTTTATCCCCATGTGCAGTTGCAAACCGTAGTCTGGCTTTTTTATGGTGGTTTTGGAGCAGTGGCTTCTTCCTTGCTGAGTGGCCTTTCAGGTTATGTCGATATAGGACTCGTTTTACTGTGGATATAGATACTTTTGTACCTGTTTCCTCCGGCATCTTCACAAGGTCCTTTGCTGTTGTTCTGGGATTGATTTGCACTTAACACACCAAAGTACGTTCATCTCTAGGAGACAGAACGCGTCTCCTTCCTGAGCGGTATGACGGCTGCGTGGTCCCATGGTGTTTATACTTGCGTACTATTGTTTGTATAGATGAACGTGGTACCTTCAGGCGTTTGGAAATTGCTCCCAAGGATGAACCAGACTTGTGGATGTCTACCATTTTTTTCTGAGGTTGATTTCTTTTGATTTTCACATGATGTCAAGCAAAGAGGCACTGAGTTTGAAGGTAGGCCTTAAAAAACATTCACAGGTATACTTCCAATTGACTCAAATTATGTCAATTAGCCTATCAGAAGCTTCTAAAGCCATGGTGTAATTTTCTGGAATTTTCCACACTGTTTAAAGGCACAGTCAACTTAGTGTATGTTAACTTCTGACCCACTGAAATTGTGATAAAATAAATTATAAGTGAAATAATCTGTCTGTAAACAATTGTTGGAAAATGTACTTGTGTCATGCACAAAGTAGATGTCCAACCCGACTTGCCAAAACTATAGTTTGTAACAAGACATTTGTGGACTGGTTGAAAAACAAGTTTTAATGGCTCCAACCTAAGTGAATGTTAACTTCCGACTTCAACTCCATTTGTGATTTTGTTTAAGTAGATAACACATTTCAATGTTGTTATACAAAATGCAATCAAAAACCTGATCTAATTTGCACATTCATAATGAGTTTGCAATACATTTGCAGCAAACAGTAGAATTTTCGGCACAAACTTCTCAGAATTAGTTGCAACAAATGTGAAGCAAATTGGCCTAAGATTTGCCACAACTGTTTTTTTGGAATTGGAGACTCTACCCTGTGGATGGGAACTGAGTTGACACTCTACCTGTCTCCTGTTCTCACTTTCAATGTCCTACCTGCCTCTCCATATCCTTAATAAACCTTTAAAACCCCTCTCCGGATATAACGAATGCGGGGGAAGTGATACGCTCACATGGAAAAGTTAAGCATCATACATGAGATTATGTTAACAAAAACTGATACTTTCCAAAATGTTGTTACCGCGGTGGGCCTTTCATTTCCATAATGCTCAGGGATGGATAAATTATTGTTATTGCATTATCAAAAGCGAGGGGTAGTCTTCCTTAGATAAAGACGATGTACTTGCTCATTCTGTCTGTTCATCCGCTTTGTGATTTTACACAATTCTATTAAGTTACACAGATCTTGACCCTCCCCCAATGATGGATCACCATTCTCAAGGCTGGTTGTCCTCACACTGTACAAATAAATGAATCCTGAGATTATACAAAGATTGATGAGGTTGTAATGAAAGATGAGAAGATACCTTTGTGAGCCCCATTACAAATATTTGCCCAGTTGAAGTTGTCATTAAATTGCACTGCACTACACTGCTCTGCACTACACTACACTGCTCTGCCCTGCACTACACTGCTCTGCACTACACTACACTGCTCTGCACTGCACAACACTGCTCTGCTCTGCACTACACTGCACTGCTCTGCAATGCACTACACTGCACTGCACTACACTGCACTGCACTACACTGCTCTGCACTGCACTACACTGCTCTGCACTGCACTACACTACACTGCTCTGCACTGCACTGCACTACACTGCTCTGCACTGCACGAAACTGTTCTGCACTGCACTACACTGCTCTGCACTGCACTACACTGCTGTGCACTACACTACACTGCTCTGCACTGCACTGCACTGCACTACACTGCTCTGCACTGCACTACACTGCTCTGCACTGCACTACACTGCTCTGCACTGCACTGCACTACACTGCTCTACACTACACTACACTGCTCTGCACTACACTACACTGCTCTGCACTGCACTGCACTGCACTACACTGCACTGCACTACACTACACTGCTCTACTCTACACTACACTGCTCTACACTACACTACACTGCTCTGCACTACACTACACTACACTGCTCTGCACTGCACTACCCTGCTCTGCACTGCACTACACTACACTGCTCTGCACTGCACTGCACTGCACTACACTACACTGCTCTGTACTGCACTACACTGCTCTACTATCCTTTTACCTCTATAAAACGTGAACATATCCTGACATTTTATAAAACTGTTTAATTTAACAAGCGAATGTCGAATTTGCATGGTCCTTTTGGGAAATTGTTATTGCAGGTTAACAGTGGCTGAACCTTGTCCTTTTAAAACGGAATGATTTAATACGTGTTACAGTAGTTTCCATTTGTCTGAAACGTGCTCCTCCCTCCATAAGGGAACCTGTACTGTAAACAGTTCTATCGCGAGGTCAAAGGCATGTAGATCTGTGTAATCTACATCAAATCTGTGTAATCTACATCAAATCTGTGTAATCTACATCAAATCTGTGTAATCTACATCAGATCTGTGTAATCTACATCAAATCTGTGTAATCTACATCAGATCTGTGTAATCTTCATCAGATCCGTGTAATATACATCAGATCCGTGTAATCTACTCAGATCTGTGTAATCTACATCAGATCTGTGTAATCTACATCAGATCCGTGTAATCTACATCAGATCTGTGTAATCTACATCAGATCTGTGTAATCTACATCAGATCTGTGTAATCTCCATCAAATCTGTGTAATCTACATCAAATCTGTGTAATCTACATCAGATCTGTGTAATCTACATCAGATCTGTGTAATCTACATCAAATATGTGTAATCTACATCAGATCTGTGTAATCTACATCAAATCTGTGTAATCTACATCAAATCTGTGTAATCTACATCAGATCCGTGTAATCTACATCAGATCTGTGTAATCTACATCAGATCTGTGTAATCTACATCAGATCTGTATGATGACAGTAGGAGTCCCAGGGTATGGTAGTGCATAGAGCACTCGCACACAGCAGAATAGGAGGAAGAAGGCATGATGAGACCATCTTGATTCTTGATTTCCTTGGCTGGTTTAAATGCAACCGCTGCCCCAGGGCAGGTGCAGGGGTCACCTGAGAATTCAGAGCCAAAGTCTGGCAGTGTGCGGTTTGTCTTTCAAACAGTAGAGTAGACCTAGACCCCCTCTAATCCCATAGACCCCCTCTCATCCCACATAAAGATGGGGCTCCTGGCCTTAGTTCTTTGACAGCTGGTATGACTTGGGAAGTGGGAGCAAAATAAAAACGATAACTAGGAGCATATGGGAGGAAATGGCTGGGCCAATGTGACTGCTGACTGGGGTCAGAGTACTGCCAGAATGACCCACATCCATCCCTCCCTACCGCCCCCATTCTCTGACCCATGACCCACATCCGGCTACACAGGTGTAATTGTAATCGGCTACATCTACACTTGACTAGCATTTCCATATGCTGTGAAACATGATATTCAACTACAGCAACTTGGATTAGGTCATTTTGTTGGTAGTATGTATGGAAACCCTAGATGTTTGCCACCCTGAAACTATACCATAGTTGTTCATCAAGTTCATCAAACCAAACAAATAAAGCATATCATTCCTGAATAGAGAGCCCATTTCACACACACTAAAATGATGACACTCCCATTGGGCACAAAACACAGCTGGAAAACAACTGGAGACAAACTCTTTATAGGCAGATGATGCTAACATATCCTTACAGCAGCCAGCTCTGTCCTCTGTGATCACTGCCATGCTTTCACCTGTCAATCAAAACCCACAGCAAAAAAAACATCTGATTGTTTGAAGTCCAACCAAGTCGACTTCATGGGATGCTGTGTCTGACTGAAATATGTCTGTGTCAAAGAGATGGACTATGCTCAATTGAATATGTGCATATTACATTTCATTTAAAATTTGATTACACATTTTTTTTTTACATTGATAAGATGAAACCGCATAGATTCACTTTACTAAATGGATGGCCCAGATTCCCCTCCCAATACATCCCATTGAAGTATTCAATGGTACGTCTAACAGCTGAGCAAAATCCCTCATGTTAAAAAACCTTGTTTTCTCCCTGCTCTTAGGATGCTGGTATTGTCTAATCATGTTTGTTTATCTCTTTCTTAAAGATACAGTTCAGAAACTTCTCCACTAAACTCTGAACTTCAAATTACACACAGAAGTCTAATACTCTTGAAACACGTCCTCTAGTGTTCAAACTCTGGACTTCAAATTACACACCCAAGTCTAATGATATTGAGACATAACAAACCTTCCTCCACCTCTAAGTGCATTTGGGAAAAAATAACTGGGTAAAAGAGGAGGTGGAACTGCTTTCCCTTGTGATTAATGTGTTGGGAAACATGAGGAAAGTTGCATGACTACGTCTCCACTCGGGTGAATATAAAAAGCATACTCAGCGGATTTCACCATCCTATGGTCTGACAGGACTCTTCCAGGTAGCCAACAGTGTTGCGAAAAAGACCTGACCTGAACTAATAGAACTAAAGTTCCCCTCTCACACAGTTTCACCAGGAGTGGAAAGGGGGAAGGAGGGATTGTCGAAATAAGTTTCTGTTAACTTTCACCTTGGTTATTGTGTAAGGAGCTGTGGCAGACAGGAATTGATATATAAATGGCACTAAGACGGCACTCAACGAGCAGTATAGGGCCATAAGCAAACAGGAAAATGCTCATCCAGAGGCAGCGCCCCTAGTGGCCGGGGACTTTAATACAGGGAAACTTAAAACCGTTTTAACTCATTTCTACCAGCATGTTAAAATACATGTGCAGCCAGAGGAAAGAATCTCTTGACCACCTTTACTCCACACACAGAGATGCGTACAAAGCTGTCCCTCGTCCTCCATTTGGCAAATCTGAACAATTAACTCTATCCTCCTGATTCCTGATTACAAATAAAATTAAAGCAGGAAGTACCAGTGACTCGCTCAACGAGGAGGTGATCAGAGGACTAGGACTCAGATACTAAGCTACAGGACTGTTTTGCAAGCACAGACTGGAATATGTTCCATGATTCTTCCGATGGCATTGAGGAATACACCACCTCAGTCACTGGCTTCATCAATAAGTGCATCAATGTTGTCATCCCCACAGTGACAATACATACATACCCCAATCAGAAGCCATGGATTACAGGCAACATCCGCACTGAGCTAAAGGGTAGAGCTGCAGCTTTCAAGGAGCGAGAATCTAACCCAGACGCTTATAAGAAATCCCGTTATGCCCTCAGACAAACCATCAAACAGGCAAAGCGCCAATACAGGACTAAGATTGAATCATACTACACCCGCTCCAACGCTCATCGGATGTGGCAGGGCTGGCAAACTATTACGGACTACAAAGGGAAGCACAGCCGCGAGCTGCCCAGTGACACAAGCCTACTAGACGAGCTAAATAACTTCAAAGCAAGCAACACCGATGCATGCATGAGAGCATCAGCTGTTCCGGACGACTGTGTGATCACACTCTCCGTAGCCGATGTGAGTAAGACCTTTAAACTGGTCAACATTTTTAACCTGTCCCTGACTGAGTCTGTAATACCAACATGTTTCAAGCAGACAGTTTCAAGCAGTGCCCAAGAACACCAAGGTAACCTGCCTAAATGACTACCGACCTGTAACACTCACGTCTGTAGCCATGAAGTGCTTTGAAAGGCTGGTCGTGGCTCACATTAACACCATTAGACCCTAGACCCACTCCAATTTGCATACCGCCCCAACAGATCCACAGATGACCAAATCTCCATTGCACTCCACACTGCCCTTTCCCACCTGGACAAAAGCAACACCTATGTGAGAATGCTATTCATTGACTACAGCTCAGGGTTCAACACTATAGTGCCCTTAAAGCTCATCACTAAGCTAAGTACCCTGGGACTAAACACCTCCCTCTTCAACTGGATACGCCTGGTATGGCAACTGCACGGACCCCGACCGCAAGGCACTACAGAGGCATCACTGGGGCCAAGCTTCCTGCCATTCAGGACCTCTATACCAGGCGGTGTCAGAGGAATGGCCAAAACATTTCCAAGGCTTCCAGCCACCCTAGTCATAGACTGTTCTCTCAGCTAGCGCACAGCAAACAGTACCGGAGCGCCAAGTCTAGGTCAAAAAGGCTTCTTAACAGCTTCACCCCTAAGCTATAAGACTTAGACTATTTGCATTGTCCCCACCCCCCCATTTTTACACTGCTTCTACTCTCTGTTTATTATCCATGCATAGTCACTTTACCTCTACCTACATATACATATTACCTCAATTACCTCAACTAACCGGTGCCCCAGCATATTGACTCTGTACCGAAACCCCCTGTATACAGTATAGCCTTTCTACTGTTATTATATTGTTGCTCCTTAATTATTTGTTATACTTCTCATTCCGTTTTTCTTTTTCTTTTCTTAAAACTGCATTGTTGGTTAAGGGCTTGTAAGCATTTCACTGTAAGGTTGTATTAGGCGCCTGAGACAAATATAATTTGAATTAATTTTGTGTGAAATGTAAACAGGACAATTTTGATTGATTTGAGAATTTGTCCTGTTATGGACGCGCTGTGTACTTACTGCACAGCTTGTAATTTTAACACTAACAACAACACAATAGAGAAGCATTATGTTTCCTAATGTTCTTGTCATGATTTATGAAGATAGAGACATAGTCCCCCTAACACAAGGAGAGAGTGATGCAATATTTTATATTATATTTTACTTCATTTAAATGTATTTAACGAGGTAAGTCAGTTAAGAACAAATTCTTATTTACAATGACGGCCTACCCAAACCTGTGTCAATTGTGTGCAGCCCTATGGGACTCTCAATCACGGCCGGTTGTGATAAAGCCTGGAATCGAAACAGGGTCTGTAGTGATGCCTCTATCACTGATATCCAGTGCCTTAGACCGCTGTGCCACTCGGGAGCCATTAAGAGTAACATCCTTTCCTCACATATTATTACTCCTCGAACCGAATCTGAGAAAATGATCCCTGTAACTTACCTAGCTCATTAAAGTGAATTACAGACTACAATTTGGTGCCTTTAAGGCAACCCCTCGTCCTCTGATTAGAAACAGATGAGGTACTTGAAACACTTTATTTTCTATTAGGACTGATTAAGGTAGTGCCAAGGGCTACTTCTCTCTGATAAACCAAAAGCTTGGCTAGTATTTATTATTGTTAATCGCTCCAAGTCATCAAGGAGAGGAGACTGTTTGATGGAGCCAGTGGGAGTGGGACTAAATTGTTTAAGGCAGCATTTTCATGGGAACTTTTACCACTAACAAGGACATGACTCTCTGAGACTCAGCCACATTGTGAGAAGCAGACACTTCTGATATTCTGCACGCGGAAGCAGGAGTTGAGGATGGGATCTGACAGGTGCATGGGTCTCCCGTCACTCACACTGACACAAAAGGCATTGTGGGAATCTCTCATGGCAGCTCAGCTTTGATGTCTGTGTGTACCCTGGAACTGCTCCTTTGTTTATAACACTGACAGAATTCAAAGTGTGCATGGCAGAAATGTACAATTCGCTTGATGAGTTATTAAAACATGGTAATGTATTCAAAGTGAGAATCAAGCAGCTCTAATGTATTGCAGATGCACAGTAACATGTGTACTGGGGCATATTCTGGCATCCGTAGTGGAAAAAGTACCCAATTGTCATACTTGAGCTCTAGTGTGTTGCAGATGCACAGTAACATGAGTACTGGGGCATATTCTGGCATCAGTGGCTCTAATGTGTTGCAGATGCACAGTAACATGAGTGCTGGGGTATATCCTGGCATCAGTAGTGGAAGAAGTACCCAGTTGTCATACTTGAGCTCTAATGTATTGCAGATGCACAGTAACATGTGTACTGGGGCATATTCTGGCATCCGTAGTGGAAAAAGTACCCAATTGTCATACTTGAGCTCTAGTGTGTTGCAGATGCACAGTAACATGAGTACTGGGGCATATTCTGGCATCAGTGGCTCTAATGTGTTGCAGATGCACAGTAACATGAGTGCTGGGGTATATCCTGGCATCAGTAGTGGAAGAAGTACCCAGTTGTCATACTTGAGCTCTAGTGTGTTGCAGATGCACAGTAACATGTGTACTGTGGCATAATCTGCAACCTCCCTATATGCTGTCTCGTCGTCGTCAGGCCTACCACTGTTGTGTTGTCTGCAAACTTAATGATGGTGTTGGAGTCGTGCCTGGACATGCAGTAGTGGGTGAACAGGGAGTACAGGACGGGACTGAGAACGCACCCCTGGGGAGCTCCAGTGTTGAGGATCAGCGTGGCAGATGTGTTGTTACCTACCCTCACCACCTGGGGACGGCCCGTCAGGAAGTCCAGGATCCAGTTACAGAGGGAGGTGTTTAGTCCCAGGATCCTTTGCTTCGTGATGAGCTTTGAGGGCACTATGGTGTTGAACGCTGAGCTGTAGTCAATGAATAGCATTCTCACATAAGTGTTCCTTTTGTCCAGGTGGGAAAGGGCAGTGTGGAGTGCAATAGAGATTGCATCATCTGTGGATCTGTTTGGGCGGTATGCAAATTGGAGTGGGTCTAGGGTTTCTGGGATAATGGTATTGATGTGAGCCATTACCAACCTTTCAAAGCACTCCATGGCTACGGAAGTGAGTGATACGGGTCTGTAGTCATTTCTACAGCTTCCCTCACTCGGACCAGGTCTGGATCCAACCAGGCCTATACTGAACTGGTTTAGTTGTCCTCGGGTCCGTTCAGAACGGGTCTCTATATTAAACATTTTATTTATGCATATCTGTTCCGGGTTTGAAAAGCCCAGGTCCATTTCGGAATGGAGGCTGTAGAAATAATATATACATTTATAAGACTTGTTCATGATCTCAGACCCTTCTTAAAACAAATCTTTCTTTTATGAACAAGTCTGAGAAATTGATATATTCTTTCTACAGCTTATTAGCATATACCTAATATGTTCCCCGTGTTGATGATGCTTATTATACATTAAGGTTTAACCAATAATGTATGCTGATGCTAATATGATGTACAATATTCAATTATGTGTCTATATGATAACAATAGCGTAGTTTATGGAGTGTGCAACTTTCTTTACTTTGATAGTTTATCATTATTTCGCCGTTAGTCAGCACCTCTACACAAACAAATGTTTCTGCATGTGTGCCAGCTCATGGTTTTTAATCAACTGTCAAATTACAACCACCAAGGGGCATGTCCATGGGGACAACAGTGATTTGGCCCAAAATAACCCAATGTGATTTCCTAGTTCTGACAGCAATTTGAATATATTTATTTACATAACTGAAATGTCCCATTTCCTTGTCTTCAGGCCCATAATCAAAATACTCAGAATTTCTGATCTTGTTTCCATTGCACATAATACTGTGTAAAGTGGAATTCAATTGTTTTGAATACTAGGCACCCGATGACGCTTTCAAAATGGCCATTGACGGTTTCATAACCCTTGACTTCAGTGAAATGACTACTGATGTTCAAGTATTTCAGGATGACGTTGTTCCAGTGGGTTCCCCACATTTGTTCTACTCTACTGGGTGGGAAAGCAGCGCCTATCCAGACTTGTTCTCCCACTGGGCCTGAGGCAGAGGTATTTGGCTCTGTAATAGGAAGCGTCTGGTTAGCACTTACAGCTGAAGTGAGCAATCAGGTCTGTGGCAGATTACCTTACCCACGAGCTGTCCCTGTGGGACCAGTGCTGAACTAACACCACCTGATGTCTCCCAACTCCGTGTGTGTGTGTGTGTGTGTGTGTGTGTGTGTGTGTGTGTGTGTGTGTGTGTGTGTGTGTGTGTGTGTGTGTGTGTGTGTGTGTGTGTGTGTGTGTGTGTGTGTGTGTGTGTGTGTGTGTGTGTGTGTGTGTGTGTGTGTGCACAAAGAACACTGTTTTCTGTCTAACAAGCTCGTGCAGCTATACAGGACATGTCCAGGACTGGGTACACCCACGGAAGGAGAGGTGACATTCTGTGGGAACTACTGGGAGCGGAGACCAAGTCTGACAGTGCATACCTGAGTCATTCCCAGTGGAGAGGGCGTATCTGTAAAAACTCTGTATAAAACTCTCTCATTTTCCACAACTGTAGAACAAGGCTAGAGTGAACATGAATGGCTCCCAGAAGCACTTGATACCATACACTATACGTGTTGTATATGTCACAGGGTGTGTAAATGTACACTGCATCATATATCTATAATATAATAATAATAAATATATATGCCATTTAGCTGACGCTTTTATCCAAAGCGACTTACAGTCATGTGTGCATACATTCTACGTATGGGTGGTCCCGGGAATCGAACCCACTACCCTGGCATTACAAGCGCCATGCTCTACCAACTGAGCCACAGAAGGACCATATATCTGACTACAGAATAGTAAACCAACATGTACCACCAACGAGTACTGTATGTCATATGGACAAACGCAGGGTAAATAGTGAAGTCAAGTCTGTTTTACTGTTAATGTTTGCAGAATAATATTTGTGACCCCAGGCCGCAAAGGTCAAGGTCAGAACCTCCCCTCGCACCCCAAACAGGAAATGAGACACAGTCAAGTGAATGCCTCCACTGTCCTTGAGTGAGATGGGCAGTGTTATGCAGTATTTGACAGATGTCAACATAGTCCTTATATCTAATGAAAGAATCTGCAACTTTATGAAACAATAAAAAACTTTATTTAATGTGGTCTGGCTTGACAAACAATAAAACAGGATTCAGGCCAGTCAGATTGGGAATTAAATTGCTCATTTGGTTTGGCTAATTAGTCTAAAATTCTGTGAAATGTCAGTTTATTTCACAACACAGATTATTTTGGCTAATTGGCCAATTAACACATCGATAACGTGCAAATCAATCTAAATCTACTGGAAATGTCCAACGTCATCATATTTCCCTCTGTTAGAGAGGAAATGTCCACAAGACATTACCCCCAATTCATTCACACTTATTCATTTAACATGTGAACTTTGTTTCTGGGAACTGAAATATTAATTGCATGTTCACCTCAGGCAACAAAATGATCACCTCACCGTTGAGATGTTGAGAAGTCAGACTTGAAAGAGAAATAGATTTGCTGCCAAACAACAGTGTTGAATCTGTCATAGAGGCACACATCACATACACTACTGAATGAGCCACATGTTAGACTGCTGGTTGTTCAGGCCAAGGGGATGAACAGGGTCAGTGTAGTTAGGGGGTAAGTCCAGTTCCTGTCCATTTTCCACCTGCCTGCTTGTTTACAAGCACCTCACCCTTTCAGGGTTCTCTCAGGTCACACATGAAGTGACTAGGAGCCACTCCAGTCGTCTCTCCCCCCACAAAAAAACCCTCTCTGCACTCAGTTTAACACATCTTCCTCTCCATCCTAGTTTAGGAAATTGACATTTATTTCAATAACATTTCAGCAGCAATTAAAGTAAACACAAATCCCATGACTGAAACTTCTTGGCTCGGGAAGAGCCGCACATATACACTGACAAATGGCAGTTATTTGAAAATATATAGGTCTGTTATCTTTTCTACATCATTTCTATCAAGCTTTAGATGTTCAAGTGTGGCCTAGAGTAAAAAATCAATTATAAAAATACTTATTTTTTTGTTACTCAAACCTCACGCGTCATCCATATGAAACAAATCTGTTGCAGTGACAGAGAACTTTAGCCCCTGTGTTTAAGCCAGGAGACACTCCACTCTACAATATTCCCATAACCCATGAAAAGAATTGCTCCTGAACTTCTTCAGTAGCCTTTTTAACCAAAAATTGTTCCGAGATCAACTCTAACTCAATTCTGTTGAATATCTTGTCAATCTCAAACTGCAATGAAACTCTTAAACATGTTACCCTGTTTAAAAATTAAATGTGGCACTGCATTTCCGAAACATTGGTTATTAGATTCAGCCATTCATGTAGAGTGTGTGACTTCTCTAGCACACACTAACAATAGGATTTTTCTCTCCAGCTGTGTCGTTAGTTTGATTTATTCTGTACGTTTTCCCACATTCGTTCCTCTTCAACTACTAGACGAATTGATTAAGCTCCTTTGACCTCTGGTTCTAAACACAGGAGTGAGTGACCCTTTATAATATAATAATATATGCCATTTAGCAGACGCTTTTATCCAAAGCGACTTACAGTCATGTGTGCATACATTCTACGTATGGGTGGTCCCGGGAATCGAACCCACTCCCCTGGCGTTACAAGCGCCATGCTCTACCAACTGAGCTACAGAAGGACCACATGAGACACAGTCAAGTGAATGCCTCCACTGTCCTTGAGTGAGATGGGCAGTGTTATGCAGTATTCGTGAGACGGCAAGCTACACTGACCCCTGGAGTTCCAGAGGTCAGCACCTGACATTCCCTGCCTTTTTGCTCACTGTAAACCGGCCATGTCCTTGGTTTTACAGCGACTTAAACAGAGCGGGGAAGCGGAGCGTAAACCCAGGATGCCGCAGCTTTTGAAGGTTCAACCTGCTGGACATTAACTGCATCTCATGTGCTGTCAACAGTGCGGCTGCCTACCACGTGACAGAAAAGGCTGTTCTCTCTCTGACATGTTTGGCTGTTGCTCACTAATTATTTATCCCTAGTCTGGTGTGGTTGTGTGTCTTTCTTTGGCCCTCCCATCTCTCCATCGCTCCATCTGTCCCTACCCCCTCTCCTTTATGTTAACTGTGAGCAGTCCCTGGGGAGATATTAACGACGGGAATGTGGTGATTACTTTGTGCTTTGCTGCCCCTTGTGGAGATTGGGTAAATTACATTACATTGCATTTTTCTCCATCCTAGTTTATCAGCATTGCCAGTGTGATACTGTTACACAATAACATGGCCGACACATTTTTAGTCTGCTTCGCTAAACATTCCACATACATTCATTGGATATATTGCATAGCAATGTGAAACATGCAGTTTGGCCAATTTACCCCCTCAAGCGGGCCTCAAATAGTACACCTTGGAGTTGCATAAAAACAATGTCAATGTATCTTATTTTCCTTCTAGCTTTCTTTCTCTCATGCTTTGGCTGTGGTCGAACTGAAAGGGAACAGGACACGCCTAAACCCTAAAATGTCCCCGGTGGCCAGTGTCAGTTGTGCATGGAGATTGTGGTCCTTGGGCTTTATTGGCTCCCGCAATCCCCCAGAGTGCCTTGGGAATGGCGATAGTGTGCCCCCCACCCCCATACCCTTTCCTCCCATACCCTGCCCTCTTTCTCTGTTTCTCAATCTTCAGTCTCTCTTTTGCTTCTTACCCCTGCTGCAGAATAGTTACAGGCAAAGTTGGTATGCAGCTCTAGACAGTGTCCACAGAAACACTGTAATCAACAGAACATGCCAACAGAGAGAGAGAGAGAGAGAGAGAGAGAGAGAGAGCAAATGAGAGAGAGAGAGAGAGAGAGACCAAATGAGAGAGAGACCAAGTGAGAGAGAGAGAGACCAAATGAGAGAGAGAGAGAGAGAGAGAGACCAAATGAGAGAGAGAGAGAGAGACCAAATGAGAGAGAGACCAAGTGAGAGAGAGAGAGAGAGAGACCAAATGAGAGAGAGAGAGAGAGACCAAATGAGAGAGAGAGAGAGAGAGAGAGAGACCAAATGAGAGAGAGAGAGACCAAGTGAGAGAGAGAGGGGAAGACCAAATGAGAGAGAGAGAGAGAGACCAAAAGAGAGAGAGAGAGACCAAATGAGAGAGAGAGACCAAATGAGAGAGAGAGAGACCAAATGAGAGAGAGAGACCAAGTGAGAGAGAGAGGGGAAGACCAAATGAGAGAGAGCAACAGAGAGAGAAAGTTAGTAGAAAATAAAGAGAAGAAGGAGAAACGGTGCAGGCAACAATGATCTGGCATAGGGACAGAGACAGAGAAAGACAGAGAGAAAGACAGGACCAGAGAGAGACAAAGACAGAGAAAGAAAGAGTCAGAGAGAGACAGAGACAGAGCGAGAGAGAGAGAGAGAGAGAGAGAGAGAGAGAGAGGAGAGAGAAAGAGAGAGAGAGAGAGAGAGAGAAGAGAGAGAGAGAGAGAGAGAGAGAGAGAGAGAGAGAGAGAGAGAGAGAGAGAGAGAGCGAGAGAGACAGAGAGACAGAGAGACAGAGAGACAGAGAGAGAGAGAGAGAGAGAGAGAGAGAGAGAGAGAGAGAGAGAGAGAGAGAGAGAGAGAGAGAGAGAGAGCTCTGCAGAGAAGATAGCACCATCTACAGGCCAGATCTCCAAAACATCTGCTATCCTTTGATTAATTGCTAAAAGTATCCACTCAATAATAGCAAACATAATAATCATGCATAACGATCATTAAGCCTTCAGATGATGAAAAACGCATATTCAGAGGACACAATTTGATTTTCTCTGTTTAGTCGCCAAAAGATATGGGTCATACTCAACCTAAACAAAACAACCACAAATTGTGTTCATCATACAGTGCATTCAGAAAGTATACAACCTTATTCTAAATTGATTAAAACATCGTCGTCGTCGTCCCCCCCCCCCCATCAATCTACCCACAATACTCCATAATGACTAATTAAAAACAGGTTTTTGGAAATGTATGCATATTATTATAATTGAAATATCGCATTTACATATGTATTCAGACCCTTTACTAAGTACTTTGTTGAAGCACCTTTGGCAGTGATTACAACCTCGAGTCTTCTTCAGGATTACGCTACAACCTTGGCACACCTGTATTTGGGGACTTTCTCCCATTCTTCTCTGCAGATCCTATCAAGCTCTGTCAAGTTGTATGGGGAGCGTCGCTGCGTTCCTCCAGACATGATGTGGCATTCAAGCCAAAAAGTTCAATCTTGGTTTTAGCAGACCAGCTAATCTTACTTCTTATGGTCTGAGAGTCTTTAGGTGCCTTTTGGCAAACTCCAAGCAGGCTGTCACGTGCATTTTACTGATGAGTGGCTTGCGACTGGCTACTCTACCATAAAAGTCCTGATTGGTGGAGTGCTGCAGAGATGGTTGTCCTTCTGGAAGGTTCTCCCATCTCCCAAGAGGACCTATGGAGCTCTGTCGGAGTGACCATTGGGTTCTTGGTCACCTCCCTGACCAAGGCCCTTCTCCCACGATTGCTCAGTTTTGCCGGGGAACCAGCTCTAGGAAGAATCTTGGTGGTTCCAAACTTCTTCCATTTAAGAATGATGTAGGCCACTGTGTTCTAGGAGACCTTCAATGGTGCAGAATTTGTTGGTACCCTTGCCCATATCTGTGGCTCGATACACTCCTGTCTCGGCTAGCTACGGACAATTCCTTCGACCTCATGGCTTGGTTTTTGCTTTGACATGCACTGTCAACTGTGGGACCTCATATAGACAGGTGTGGGCCCTTCCAAATCATGTCTAATCAATTGAATTTACCACAGGTGTGTAGAAACATCTCAAGTATGATCAATGGAAACAGGATTCCCCTCAAGTCCAAATCCCATAGCAAATGGTCTGTCTGAATAATCATGTAAATAAGGTTTTTATTTTATTTTTATTTTTTATACATTTGCATCTGTTTTTGCTTTGTCATTAATGGCTAATTGTGTGTAGGGAAAAAATTGAGGAGGGAAAAAATATATTTAATCCATTTTAGAATAAGGCTGTAATGTAACAAAATGTGGAAAAAGTCAAGGGGTCTGAATACTTTCCGAATGCACTGTGTGTCACTTTCACATCACATCATTTATATTTATTAACTGGGTGGTTCGAGCCCTGAAGGCTGATTGGCTGATACCCGCGGGATATCAGATATCAGAACATTTATTTTTACTGATCTAATTATGTTGGTAACCTGATTATAATTGCAGGAAGGTACCTAGGTTTTTTTTTTAAATATATAGCCAATATACTAAAATATACAATATGCTAAGAGCTGTATCCAAGCACTCCACATTGTGTCAGGCATGGGGCTCCCACGTGGCAGAGCAGTCTAAGACACTGTATCTCAGTGCTAGAGGTGTCACCACACACCCTAGTTTGATTCCAGGCTATATCACAACCGGCCATGATTAGTCGTCCCATAGGGCGGCTCACAATTGACACAGCGTCGTTAGGGTTTGGCTGGGGTAGGCCGTCATTGTAAATAAAAACATTTCTTAACTGATTTGCTTAGTTAAATAAAGGTTAGATTAAAACATTGTTTTTTAAAGAACAGCCCTTAGCCGTGGTATTTTGGCCATATGACAAACCTCTTTGGGCCTGTCCCTACCCTGACCCTGTACCAACCCACCTGACCACCTTATTGCTTTAATTATATAATTTTCAACAATCACAATTGTTATGAAACACTCAGCACTCAGCAATAAAATAAACTTCCTCTCACTGTCACCAGGGCACCCATATGCCCCTGTAATTATACCCCTCCATCCACCCCACGTACCCCCATCCACCCCCGTACCCCCCATCCACCCCCCCGCCCCCCTCTTCAGAGGACAAATATTTTCCTCTCACTGTCAACTGATTTTATTTTCAGCGAACTTAACATGTGTAAATACTTGTCTGAACATAACAAGGTTCAACAACTGAGACATAAACTGAACAAGTTCCCCAGACATGTGACTAACATAAATGATACTGGCTATATGTATAGACTGGAATAATGTGTCCCTAAACAAAGGGGGGTCAAATACAAAAGTAACAGTCAGTATTTGGTGTGGCCACCAGCTGCATTAAGTACTGCAGTGCATCTCCTCCTCATGGACTGCACCAGATTTGCCAGTTCTTGCTGTGAGATGTTACCCCACTCTTCCACCATGGCACCTGCAAGTTCCCAGACATTTCTGGAAGGAATGGACCTAGCCCTCACCCTCCGATCCAACAGGTCCCAGACGGCCTCAATGGGATTGAGATCCGGGCTCTCCGCTGGCCAGAACACTGACATTCCTGTCTTGCAGGAAATCACGCACAGAACGAGCAGTATGGCTGATGGCATTGTCATGCTGGAGGGTCATGTCAGGATGAGCCTGCAGGAAAGGTACCACATGGGGGAGGGGGATGTCTTCCCTGTAACGCACAGCATTGAGATTGCCTGCAATGACAACAAGCTCTGTCCGATGATGCTGTGACACACCGCCCCAGACCATGACGGACCCTCCACCTCCAAATCGATCCCGCTTCAGAATACAGGCCTCCGGGTAACGCTCATTCCTTCGACGATAAACGTGAATCCAACCATCACCCCTGGTGAGACAAAACCGCAACGCGTCAGTGAAGAACACTTTTTGCCAGCCCTGTCTGGTCCAGCGACGGTGGGTTTGTGCCCATAGGCGACGTTGTTGCCGGTGATGTCTGGTGAGGACCTGCCTTACAACATGCCTACAAGCCCTCAGTCGAGCCTCTCTCTGCCTATTGCGGACAGTCTGAGCACTGATGGAGGGATTGTGCATTCCTGGTCTAACTCAGGCAGTTGATGTTGCCATCCTGTACCTGGTCCACAGGTGTGATTTTCGGATGTACCGATCCTGTGCAGCTGTTGTTACACGTGGTCTGCCACTACGAGGACGATCAGCTGTCCGTCCTGTCTCCCTGTCGCGCTATCTTAGGCATCTCACAGTACGGACATTGCAATTTATTCACCTGGCCACATCTGCAGTCCTCATGCCTCCTTGCAGCATGCCTAAGGCACGTTCATGCAGATGAGCAGGGACCCTGGGCATCTTTCTTTTGGTGTTTTTCAGTCAGTAGAAAGACCTCTTTTAGTGTCCTTTTTTGTGTGTATCCTCTCTACCCTTAATACTAGTAGAGGAATTATCTATCTGACATCCAGTTGAAGGTCTTCATCAGCTTCCCTCCCTCTCAGAGTTTGATGAAGTTCAATATTGAGCCACATGCAATACCAAATAGGTCTACTGTAGCTTCAATGTGTACAATATAACCACTGTAAAGTGTCCTCCCTATAATTTGTATACAGTATCAATTCAATGAAGTCCTATTCCTCATCCAAAATCCCACACAAGAACAGCTTCATTGAGAAGCAGCCAGGTGAACATATGAGAGTCTTCTCCGTACTGACAGTGCTGGAGTTCTGGGGAGGCTGTTGACTGGATCCCCTTACTCAAGCCAACCCTGGAGGTCTCTACTCTAACTAACACAAACCACTCAGGGTGGCTGCCGGTTGAAAACATTGTGAACTGTCAAAACAAAGATGTAGCGTGTGCCTTAGTTGAATTCATCTGTTCACTATCTATTTGCACATGTGGCTATGTGAGTGTGTATAGGTGAGAAACGTGTGTTTGTAGGTTGAACTGGCATGTTTAGAAAAATGGCTTCAAAATAGTTTTCTCACAGGAGTTAATGATATGAAACCAGCACAACCGAGGAATGACCTCACTGTAAATATTATGGAGCCAGAATGTATCCACAGCTCGGCGTAACTGGTACCTGGCTCAAGTGTTCTCTCTTTGATCGGAGTTCTCCTTCTTGCTCCAAAGTTTTAGAAGTGGAAATGAATTATACTACTTCCTACCACAGCATCTGGAAAGCCTATGGTCCGGTAAAGGTGTGTTCATCCTAAATGTTTGGTCAGAAGAGCTAGTCCTCCGTGCAGCTTTTCTACTGTATAACACCTTGCTACTGCAAAACGTCTGCATGCTAGTGATGGGGGAAAATATTGATACCGTTACATGTCAGGATATTATTTTTGACAGTATAACATATCGTATCATTTTGACAATGTCGCAATCCTATTTATACGCTAGTTGGCTGTACCTGCTTCAAAACTACATTATTTAAACGTTTTAATAGGAAGAATTTGTTTTCAGCACTTTTACTTACATGACTGATCAAAACTCATTTTCTCCTGGCTCTCTCTTTTCTCTCTTTTCTCTCTGCAGCAGACATACAGTGGGGTAAAAAAAAGCATTTAGTCAGCCACCAATTGTGCAAGTTCTCCCAATTAAAAAGATGAGAGAGGCCTGTAATTTTCATCATAGGTACACTTCAACTATGACAGACAAAATGGAGAATTCAGATATCTTGCTTGTTTGTAGGTGACCAAATACTTATTTTCCACCAAAATTTGCAAATAAATTCATAAAAAATTCTACAATGTGATTTTCTATTTTTTTTTCTCATTTTGTCTGTCATAGTTGAAGTGTACCTATGATGAAAATTACAGGCCTCTCTCATCTTTTTAAGTGGGAGAACTTGCACAATTGGTGTCTGACTAAATACTTTTTTGCCCCACTGTATGGTGAACAATTATGTTTGGCACATCGAATCACAACAAAATCACTGTATCAAATCACAATAAATATAGAATCATGAGAATCGCAAATACATATTGTATCAGCACCTAGGTATGGTGATAATATCGTATTGTGAGGTCCCTGGAAATTCCCAGCCCTAGTATATAGCCTGTGACAGCTAGTTGAACAATCACCATTCCCGCAGAAACATCAGTAGGATACACACACACAATACACATTCTAACAATAAGAGGAGCTTACTACCATCAGAAAACAGTAGGCTACTATTGTTGATACCATTATGAAAGGGCTAAGGATTTTTTGAATGAATTTCATGAATGTCATGTTATCTTATTTCCATGATCTCATTTCCAAGAGTGCCGAAATTACTTTTACAGCAGCAGCTTCACTGTAGGCTGGACTGTATATATTGTAGCTGGACTAGATTCTGGCTGAGTGGTGATGTTAGCCAGTGCAGTCTACACTTATAGAAAAAAGGGTTCCAAAAGGGTTCTTTGCCTGTCCTCAGAAGACACCCCTTTATGGTTCCACATAGAACCATTTTGTGTTTCATGACGAATCCTCTGTGGAAAGGGTCTTACATGGAACCCGAAAGGGTTCTACCTGGAACAAACTGGGTTATACCTGGAACAAAAAGTGTTATACCTCGAACCAAAAGGGTTCTTCAAAGGGTTCTCCTATGGGGACAGCCGAATAACACTTTTAGGTTCTTTTTAGGTTCTAGACAGCTAATTATGTTCTAAAAGTCTATACATACATCCAGTATCACTACTGTAGTTGGGTGGTGGTGTTAGTCAGAGTCTATACATACATCCAGTATCACTACTGTAGTTGGGTGGTGGTGTTAGTCAGAGTCTATACATATAGCCAGTATCACTACTGTAGTTGGGTGGTGGTGTTAGTCAGAGTCTTTACATATAGCCAGTATCACTACTGTAGTTGGGTGGTGGTGTTAGTCAGAGTCTTTACATATAGCCAGTATCAAGAGTCTTTACATATAGCCAGTATCACTACTGCAGTTGGGTGGTGGTGTTAGTCAGAGTCTTTACATATAGCCAGTATCACTACTGTAGTTGGGTGGTGGTGTTAGTCAGAGTCTATACATATAGCCAGTATCACTACTGTAGTTGGGTGGTGGTGTTAGTCAGAGTCTTTACATATAGCCAGTATCAAGAGTCTTTACATATAGCCAGTATCACTACTGCAGTTGGGTGGTGGTGTTAGTCAGAGTCTTTACATATAGCCAGTATCACTACTGCAGTTGGGTGGTGGTGTTAGTCAGAGTCTTTACATATAGCCAGTATCACTACTGTAGTTGGGTGGTGGTGTTAGTCAGAGTCTTTACATAGTATCACTACTGTAGTTGGGTGGTGGTGTTAGTCAGAGTCTTTACATAGCCAGTATCACTACTGTAGTTGGGTGGTGGTGTTAGCCAGTGAGAGTCTTTACATATAGCCAGTATCAAGAGTCTTTACATATAGCCAGTATCACTACTGTAGTTGGGTGGTGGTGTTAGTCAGAGTCTTTACATATAGCCAGTATCACTACTGTAGTTGGGTGGTGGTGTTAGTCAGAGTCTTTACATATAGCCAGTATCACTACTGTAGTTGGGTGGTGGTGTTAGTCAGAGTCTTTACATATAGCCAGTATCACTACTGTAGTTGGGTGGTGGTGTTAGTCAGAGTCTTTACATATAGCCAGTATCACTACTGTAGTTGGGTGGTGGTGTTAGTCAGAGTCTTTACATATAGCCAGTATCACTACTGCAGTTGGGTGGTGGTGTTAGTCAGAGTCTTTACATATAGCCAGTATCACTACTGTAGTTGGGTGGTGGTGTTAGTCAGAGTCTTTACATATAGCCAGTATCACTACTGTAGTTGGGTGGTGGTGTTAGTCAGAGTCTTTACATATAGCCAGTATCACTACTGTAGTTGGGTGGTGGTGTTAGTCAGAGTCTTTACATATAGCCAGTATCACTACTGTAGTTGGGTGGTGGTGTTAGTCAGAGTCTTTACATTGTAGTTGGGTGGTGGTGTTAGTCAGAGTCTTTACATCACATAGCCAGTATCACTACTGTAGTTGGGTGGTGGTGTTAGTCAGAGTCTTTACATATAGCCAGTATCACTTTAGTTGGGTGGTGGTGTTAGTCATCTTTACATAGCCAGTATCACTACTGTAGTTGGGTGGTGGTGTTAGTCAGAGTCTTTACATATAGCCAGTATCACTACTGTAGTTGGGTGGTGGTGTTAGTCAGAGTCTTTACATATAGCCAGTATCACTACTGTAGTTGGGTGGTGGTGTTAGTCAGAGTCTTTACATATAGCCAGTATCACTACTGTAGTTGGGTGGTGGTGTTAGTCAGAGTCTTTACTCATAGCCAGTATCACTACTGTAGTTGGGTGGTGGTGTTAGTCAGAGCCTCCACATCGCCAGTAGCTATTTATTCTGCCGACTCTGGGTCATGGCCTTTATGCATAGTCATGTGACTCCTGTAGGGTCTTGGGTGAATCAGTGTACAACTCCTTGTCGCCCCCCTCGCCCCCCCAACCCCCCTGGGATTTAAGCCCCTCCTGACATCCCTAAACCTACTGAATAACTCTATTCACGGACTCCTGAGGGATACCCAGAAACATGCATCACCACCACATGCACATTTATTCTCATTGAATCTCAAGCTCGCTTGTCGAGGAGGATTTCACTGTATTACTCAGAAAAACACAGTTGTAAAGTCCCCACTTTCCTGAATTCTGAATCATTTCCCATTATAGCATTAATTCAACTCTCAAGTCTGACTTGGTCATATTGTTGTTGCCTGCTTCTGTAACAACTGCCCTTTGGAGTGTCACTAAAGGTCACTGGAGGTCAGGCTGGGGTTTCAGATTCTCTTCAGTTCTTCTCATGAGTATAATGCTGTATGTAACTGAAATGATAAGCCTAGTACTCCTTTGGAATGATCATTTTTATTACATTTACAATTGAGTCATTTAGCAGACGCTCTTATGACAGTATAGGGGGGATATTGAATAACAGATGGCAAAAGATCATCAGATTGTAATTAAAATCAGGTACATTAATCATTACGTGCGATAAAGAAAGCCTGAGACCATTTTTCATTTTCACACTTTGTACAACTTAGACGACAGAAGGGACGACAACTATCGAGGCATTCTTCAAAATGAGAGACAAATACAAATCCTGGTATTTGCCGCGGTGTGCTGTTGTGTCAATGAGAACGATACGCAAGGGGTAAAACATAAATGGCAGAGAGAGAGACCAAAGGCTGGTATCTGGAGACGGAACCTCAGTTCTAACATATCTGGATGTTCCATCCCAAAGGGTTGCCAAGTGATCTGAGATGTACATGACTCTATGTCATTGTTCCTCTCTGGTGGGAGATATCTCTGTCAATATTTTTATTACATTTTATTTAACTAGGGACGTCAACATGGCCTCAGTGAAGGGGAATCCAACCAGCGCAAACATCTGCCTCTTTCATCGGAAGGGAATAGGAGAGGGGTAGCTGCTGTACGTTCATATTTGCATGACACATTGCCACGGAAGAACTCAGACACAGAATAGCATTAAAAGTGGCATGTGAACATAATGTAACATTGACAGGAGAGAGACCATGTGCATTTTGAGCACAATTGTCACAGTTTTCATGTGGTGAAGGAGAGTCGGACCAAACTGCAGCGTGTATATTGCGATCCATGTTTAATCACACAAGTAACACGAATCCAAAACACAAACTCTACAAAACAATAAACATAGTGAAAACCAAAGCAGCCTTAACTGGTGCAAACTAACACAGACTAAGGACATCAAGACACTCAGGACAATCACCCACAAAACAACCAAAGAATATTGCTGCCTAAATATGGCTCCCAATCAGAGACAACGATAAACACCTGCCTCTGATTGAGAACCACTTCAGACAGCCATAGACTAACCCCACTAAGCTACAATCCCACTATCTACACACCACATACAAAAACCCATGTCACACCCTGGCCTGACCAAATACATGAAGAAAAACACAAAATACTACGACCAGGGCGTGACAACAATGTTATTTTGCAGTGTAAGTGATCTATTGTTGTTTAGCCATCCAAAACCTCAGCAAGGGTTTGTGTTAAGTGTGAAAAGGGGCTTTGGCACTCTGTTAATCTAATCCGGACTCAAACTGCTCAATCCTTTTATCGTAAAACGCTCTGATGCTTTCAAAACAATGATATGTATGTGTATGGAACACATTGTTCGGCCTGCTTTCCACACCATTCTGTAATGTGTTTTTATAGGCCCAGGCTAGAGTCAGGCAACAGGGAAAAACACATCACGCCTAACAACTGTCAAGTATGGTGTTTGACATAGTACTTGTTTGCTTGGCTTTGGTCAGTTTGCTATAGTTATATTTTAATAGGCCTTCAAATAGGGTACATAGATACCAAAGAGAGGCACACTCTGGCAAACAGTTTGTTGTTTTTTTAACCTCTTGATCCTCGTAATACATATAATTCAAGTTTAATTCACTTAAAATTATTAAATTATCAGTAGAGGACAGAGCTCTGGGCTAAGTGAGCTTTCTTTAGCGAGTGCCATGTTGTCTAAATGGCTCTGCAAGCAAGTCTCATCTTGAGTTTCCCAGAGATAACCACACTGGACCACAGTCTGACATGAATGACTAGGCAAAAAAAACAACACAGAAAATGACCCATTACCAACCCCTCGGTGATCTAACTTGACTCCTTCAAAATGCTTTCCCCTCATACTCAGGCCACTTGATACCTACTCTGGATGATTATTTGGTGTTATGTTAATCTTGTGGTAATATTTCATTCTGGTGCCCAGTCAGTAACTGTCCTTGGAGAAGTGGTAGTCAAGGATTGTGGCTACAGTAGGTTTCCAGTTTACTTAGCATGCGGCTGCCGTACTGAAGGAATGCATCAACCAATGAAATCGGTGCTTTCCATATGTCGATTGACCCTGTTTAGCCTATGGTTTATATATGTTTAATAATAAAGATGAACTGGCTGTCCTTCCATAAGTTAATGTAAGTTATGGAGGAGGAGGAGGAGGAGGAGGAGGAGGAGGAGGAGGAGGAGGAGGAGGAGGAGGAGTAATATGTAATGCAGTACAACAATCCTGGTGGAATATAACATTATCACACAAAGAAATGCACACAGACACAGATTAGGCATTAGGCTGCACTAGTCACAAACCCCTGTGCTGCTCTGTTCTGCTGTGGTACCACTGCCAGGACAAAATCACAAAGCCAGTCTTCTCTCAACCTCTGATCTCTGACTGGTCCCAGTCTGATTATCCAATAAGGCCTGTCAGCCCTTATTCCAGTGCCAGGGGCCCAAGCTCTCCTCCTCGCCTCACTCTTCACAGCACCAGCACCCCCTTTTCTGTGCCCCAACTAGGCACAGTAGTCCGTCAGAAATAGTCTCTGAAACGCTATTATAACAGCCTTATCAATGCTATGTGGTAAAAACAGAACACCCGCAGCTCTGGGGGTTGCAGCGAATCAAAAACTGTGCCCTTCAAATGTTCAACGTGTCTGCCGTTATTTAGATATGGTCTCAAATGCAGTGCACATGCCAGACCTCCAGAATATTGGCAGAGAATCTCAGAGATATTTGTGTGGAGGGCTAAACACATTGGGATGGGAGACTGCATAGCCATGCAGTGAAAACTGTCAGGAGTTATTATTAAAAAGTAACCTATTTTTGGGGTACCAACAAACTGTACATTTACAAGTTTTGTCTTTCAATCTTTTTTTCAAGTGGTTCCCTTTTTCCCTTGAAACTGAATGCAGGAGTCAGCCTGCGAGCACAAGAACTACAGTACCACAACAAAGCATCACCCGTAAAACGCACGTCTTTGCAGACAGACGCTTCATAAATGTTCATCAACCATTAGTAAAAGAGTACATTATCGACTCCCTCATCAAAGAACCATCTCTTTAATGCCTGGCTGAAATATCAGTGATTGATCTCTTGTGGGTGCTACATGACCTTCAATGTATTTCAGATGGGCAGGAAATGAAGACGTTGTTATATGGGTGGGGGGAATCAGGGTGGGTTTACTGCAACGTTCAGGTCAGGAGAAACACTACCCACATAAACACACAACGAAGTAATGGCAAACACATGTGACTTGGTGTAACATTATTAATGAGCAGGTTTGGGGCAAGTCCTGGAGCAGTGGAAAATTGCCCCGTTGATAAGAATCTTGATAATTTACAAATTGATTGATGACAATTACCACCACCATTCTGTATGTCAGGAAGTATTTTAAAAAGTTGATTTGGTTTGAAAAGAAAACTCCTCACAACAGTTAATGTGAATATGAGGCCATTCTCTGAGTATTCGATTTGTGTTCGGTATCCACAATGTTTCCTGTAGGATATTTCCAAAGTGGATATTTTGTAATGAGTATATCAATTCTTCTATTTTAAGCATGTTTACTCTCTATTTTGAATTCATTTTACATTATTTTGTTTCAATGTGATCCAGATTACCTTTTCATACTGCACTTTGAATGTAATAAACCACTCGCAAAACCCAAATTTAGGCCCCTTTTTAGATTTTTCCAGCGAACAAGATCAGACCCTTTTTTTCCAAATCTCGCCTAAAATGACCTACCCAAATCTAACTGCCTGTAGCTCAGGACCTAAAATGACCTACCCAAATCTAACTGCCTGTAGCTCAGGACCTAAAATGACCTACCCAAATCTAACTGCCTGTAGCTCAGGACCTAAAATGACATACCCAAATCGAACTGCCTGTAGCTCAGGACCTAAAATGACATACCCAAATCTAACTGCGTGTAGCTCAGGACCTAAAATGACCTACCCAAATCTAACTGCCTGTAGCTCAGGACCTAAAAATGACATACCCAAATCTAACTGCCTGTAGCTCAGGACCTAAAATGGCATACCCAAATCTAACTGCCTGTAGCTCAGGACCTAAAATGGCATACCCAAATCTAACTGCCTGTAGCTCAGGACCTAAAATGACATACCCAAATCTAACTGCCTGTAGCTCAGGACCTAAAATGACATACCCAAATCTAACTGCCTGTAGCTCAGGACCTAAAATGACATACCCAAATCTAACTGCCTGTAGCTCAGGACCTAAAATGACCTACCCAAATCTAACTGCCTGTAGCTCAGGACCTAAAATGACATACCCAAATCTAACTGCCTGTAGCTCAGGACCTAAAATGACATACCCAAATCTAACTGCCTGTAGCTCAGGACCTAAAATGACCTACCCAAATCTAACTGCCTGTAGCTCAGGACCTAAAATGACCTACCCAAATCTAACTGCCTGTAGCTCAGGACCTAAAATGACCTACCCAAATCTAACTGCCTGTAGCTCAGGACCTAAAATGACATACCCAAATCTAACTGCGTGTAGCTCAGGACCTGAAGCAAGGATATAAAGTTTGTGGAAATGTGAAATTCATGTAGGAGAATATAACACATTTGATCTGGTAAGGATAATACAAAGAAGAAACGTGATTTTTTGTGTGTGTTTTTTTACCATCGTCTTTGAAATGCAAGTGTCACGAGTCCGACCGAGGGTGTTTCCCCTTCCCGGGCGGGTGGCGCTCGGCGGTCGTCATCACCGGCCTATTAGCTGCCACTGATTGTTTTTCCTCTCCCTCCTTGTATGTTTAGTGGTAGCACCTGTTCATGTTTAATTAGTTTGTCTTTATTAGACAGCCGGCCCGCCTGGTTGTTGTGCGGGATTATTTCATTGTAACCTTCGGCTCTGTTGTAGAGGTACGTGTTTAGTGCCTAGTCGTGATTTTTTCCATTGTATTTTTTCCCTGTGTTTGGGAACGTTACTTTTGTGAGCACCCTGTGGTGCGTTGGTGCTAGTAAAAGACGCACAGCATTGAACTCTGTCTCCTGCATTTTGACTCCACACCCACGACACGCGGAGCATTACAGAATCCTGCACCTATCAGATTGATGGAGTCAGCAGGAGCAGCAGCCAACCCTCTCCCATCGATGGAGGAACGGGTTCTCCACCACACCACCGTCCTCCATCGGATCGGATCCGCGATGGATCAAGTGATGGAGAGAATGGAAAGATGGGAGAGGAGTGGTCTCCTCTCTCCACCTTCGGCACCCACGGTTCCGGGTGTTACTCCCCATCTCCCGACTCCAGCACCCTCCGTCTGACGCTACCGAGGGCTTATGATGGAGCGGCGGGGTTGCCAGGGGTTTCTGCTTCAGCTGGAGCTATACCTGGCCACCATCAGACCCACTCCCTCAGGAGCAGAGAGGGTGAGTGTCCTCATCTCCTGCCTCACGGGTCGTGCTCTGGAGTGGGCGAACGCAGTCTGGAATGGCCCAGACTCAGCGCGGGAGCACTACACAGAGTTTTCCTGCCGTTTCCGTGCCGTGTTTGATCACCCTCTAGACGGCCGAGCGGTGGGAGAACGACTATTTCATCTCAGGCAGGAGAAGAGGAGCGCCCAGGATTACGCGCTGGAGTTCCGGACCTTGGCAGCCGGATCTGGGTGGAACGACAGGGCCCTTATGGACCACTACAGGTGTAGTCTCCGAGAGGACGTCCGCCGGGAGTTAGCGTGTCGGGACACCACTCTGTCACTGGATCAGCTGATCGACATGTCCATTCGACTGGATAATCTGCTGGCTGCCCGCGGGCGTTCAGAGAGGGTTCTGTGCGTTCCACCACCCAGCCCCTCCGCTCCCATTCCCATGGAGTTGGGAGGGGCTACGCCGAGGGGTACCGGAGGAGGTGGCCTTCCCTGCACCAACTGTGGTCGGAGAGGGCACACGCCTGATCGGTGCTGGGGGTCCGCCTGGGAGTAGAGATGGCAGGCGGAACGCTTCTCGGTCACCCCAGGTGAGTCAGCATCAGACTCACCCAGAACCCCTTGTTGGCCATATGTTTGTCTTAATCTCTTTCCTTCACTTTTTTCCCTCTTCCCAGCATAGGGCGCTAGTCGATTCAGGCGCAGCTGGGAACTTTATGGATCGCGGACTCACCCTTAAGTTAGGGGTTCCGCTGGTGCCGATAGATTCTCCTTTCCCCGTGCACTCCCTAGATAGCCGGCCATTAGGGTCAGGGATGGTCAGGGAGACCACGGTCCCACTGGACATGGTGACGCAGGGGAATCATAGGGAGCGTATCAGTTTTTTTATTATTGATTCGCCTGCGTTTCCAGTGGTGCTGGGGACTCCTGGCTGGCCCGGCACAATCCTAAAATTTTGTGGAGACAGGGGTTCTCCAGGGGTGGTCAGAGGAGTGTTCTGGAAGGTGTTTGGGAGTTTCCATCGGTGCCACGTCGGTGGAGAGTCCAGACCAGGGTTCCACGGTGTGCATTCCCCCGAGTATGCCGATGGCAATCGCTTTCAGTAAAGTGAAAGCGACTAAATTACCACCTTATCGACCGGGAAGGGATTGTACGATAGATCTCCAGGTAGACGCTGCGCTTCCCAAGAGTCACGTGTACCCACTGTCCCAGGAGGAGACGTTGGCAATGGAGACATATGTCACGGAGTCGCTGGGACAGGGGTACATTCGGCCCTCCATTTCACCCGTCTCCTCGAGTTTTTTTGTGAGGAAAAAGGAGGGAGGTTTGCGTCCGTGTATCGATTATAGAGGTCTAAACGCCATCACAGTGGGGTATAGTTACCTCTACCTCTCATCGCTATGGCGGTGGAATCGTTCCACGGAGCGCAGTTCTTCACAAAACTGGATCTCAGGAGCTCGTATAGTCTGGTGCGTATTCGGAAGGGAGACGAGTGGAAAACCGCATTTAGTACTACATCCGGCCACTATGAGTACCTCGTCATGCCGTATGGGTTAAAGAATGCTCCAGCCGTTTTCCAATCCTTTGTAGACGAGATTCTCAGGGACCTGTGCGGGCAGGGAGTGGTTGTTTATATCGATGACATTCTGATCTACTCGGCCACTCACACCGCGCATGTGTCTCTGGTGCGCAAAGTGCTTGGTAGACTGCTGGAGCATGACCTATACGTCAAGGCTGAGAAATGCGTGTTCTCTAAACGAGCCGTCTCTTTTCTGGGATATCGCATTTCCACCTCGGGGTGGTGATGGAGGGTGACCGCATTAGGGCCGTGCGTAATTGGCCGACTCCAACCACGGTAAAGGAGGTGCAGCGGTTTTTGGGTTTTGCCAACTACTACCGGAGGTTTATCCGGGGTTTTGGCCAGATAGCGGCTCCCATTACCTCACTGCTGAACAAGTGGTGACAGGCGGACAGAGCATTCAACAAGTTGAAGGCGCTGTTCACTGATGCGCCCGTGTTGGCGCATCCGGACCCCTCTCTAGCATTCATAGTGGAGGTGGACGCGTCCGAGGCTGGGGTGGGTGCCGTGCTATCACAGCGCTCGGGTACGCCACCAAAACTCCGCCCCTGCGCTTTCTTTCTCAAGGAAGCTCAGCCCAGCGGAGCGTAACTATGATGTGGGGACCGGGAGTTGCTAGCGGTGGTTAGAGCTCTGAAGGTGTGGAGACACTGGCTTGAGGGGGCTAAGCACCCTTTTCTCATCTGGACCGACCACCAGAATCTGGAGTATATTCGGGCAGCTAGGAGACTTAACCCACGTCAGGCAAGGTGGGCCATATTCTTCACCCGGTTCCGGTTTACTTTGTCTTATAGACCGGGCTCCCAGAACGTGAAGGCTGACGCACTGTCCCGCCTTTCGAACACCGAGGATGGGTCCACCGAACCTACTCCCATCCTTCCCGCCTCAAAGCTGGTAGCCCCAGTGGTATGGGAGGTGGACTCGGACATCGAGCGGGCGTTACGGGCTGAACCCGCGCCTCCTCAGTGTCCAGCGGGGCGAAGGTACGTGCCGCTTGATGTTCGGGACAAACTGATTCGGTGGGCTCACGTCCTACCCTCCTCGGGTCACCCTGGGGTGACGAGGACAGTGGGGAGCCTTCAGGGGAGGTATTGGTGGCCTACGTTGGTTAAGGACGTTAAGGGTTAAGGACGTTAAGGGTTATGTCTCCTCTTGCTCAGTGTGCGCTCAGAGTAAGGCTCCTAGGCACCTTCCTAGAGGGAAGCTACAACCCCTCCCCGTTCCACAGCGGTCATGGTCACATCTGTCCATAGATTTCCTGACCGATCTTCCGCCGTCTCAGGGGAACACCGCGGTTCTAGTGATTGTGGATCGGTTTTCTAAGTCCTGCCGTCTCCTCCCGTTGCCCGGTATCCCTACAGCCCTGCAGACTGCGGAGGCATTATTTACCCATGTCTTTCGGCACTACGGGGTGCCGGAGGACATCGTTTCTGATCGGGGCCCCCAATTCACGTCTCGGGTATGGAGAGCGTTCATGGAACGCTTGGGGGTCTCTGTCAGCCTGACCTCCGGTTATCACCCCGAGAGTAATGGGCAGGTGGAGAGAATGAACCAGGAGGTGGGTAGGTTTCTGCGGTCGTATTGCCAGGATCGGCCAGGGGAGTGGGCACGATACATTCCCTGGGCTGAAATGGCTCAGAACTCACTACGCCACTCCTCTACTAACGTGTCCCCTTTTCAGTGTGTGTTGGGATACCAGCCGGTCCTGGCACCATGGCATCCGAGCCAGACCGAGGCTCCTGCGGTGGAGGAATGGGTACAGCGCTCCAAGGAGACCTGGAGGGCCGTCCAGGAATCTCTACGACAAGCGAGTGGACGGCAGAAGAGGAGTGCTGACCGCCACCGCAGTGAGGCCCCCGTGTTTGTACCGGGGACAGGGTCTGGCTCTCGACCCAAACCTACCTCTCCGCTTGCCCTGCCGGAAGCTGGGTCCGCAGTGTGTAGGGCCCTTTAAAGTCCTGAGGAGAATAAACGAGGTGTGTTATCGATTACAACTCCCTTCCTATTATCGTATTAACCCCTCGTTTCATGTGTCTCTCCTCAGGCCGGTGGTAGCTGGTCCCCTGCAGGACAGTGAGGTACCGGAGGTCCCTCCCCCTCTGGACATCGAGGGGACCCCGGCGTACACGATCCGGGCCATTCTGGACTCAAGACGCCGGGTGAGGGGCCTGCAGTACCTCGTGGACTGGGAGGGGTACGGTCCGGAGGAGAGGTGCTGGGTACCGGTGGGGGACATCTTGGATCCATCCATGTTGAGGGATTTCCATCGCCTCCATCCGGATCGCCCTGCAACTCGTCCTCCGGGGCGACCTCGAGGCCGGTGTCGGCGCGCTGCGGGAGCCGCGCGTCAGGGGGGGTACTGTCACGAGTCCGACCGAGGGTGTTTCCCCTTCCCGGGCGGGTGGCGCTCGGCGGTCGTCATCACCGGCCTATTAGCTGCCACTGATTGTTTTTCCTCTCCCTCCTTGTATGTTTAGTGGTAGCACCTGTTCATGTTTAATTAGTTTGTCTTTATTAGACAGCCGGCCCGCCTGGTTGTTGTGCGGGATTATTTCATTGTAACCTTCGGCTCTGTTGTAGAGGTACGTGTTTAGTGCCTAGTCGTGATTTTTTCCATTGTATTTTTTCCCCTGTTTTTGGGAACGTTACTTTTGTGAGCACCCTGTGGTGCGTTGGTGCTAGTAAAAGACGCACAGCATTGAACTCTGTCTCCTGCATTTTGACTCCACACCCACGACACCCGGAGCATTACAGCAAGAGAAAGGCCATAATGTATTGTTCCAGCCCGGGCGCAATTTAGATGGCAGCAGTGAGTGTCCAAAGTTTTAGACTGATCCAATGAACCATTGCATATCTGTTCAAAATCTGTTCAGTATCAAGACCGCCCAAATGTGCCTAATTGGTTTATTAATACATTTTTAAGTGCATAATTGTGCACTCTCCTCAAACAAAAGCATGGTATTATATCACTGTAATAGCTACTGTAAATTGAACAGTGCAGTTAGATTAACAATAATTTAAGCTTTCCACACATACCAGATGTCTATGTCTATGTACCGGGATGTCTTTTTTGTTACTTACAACCTCATGCTAATCACATTAGCCTACGTTAGCTCAGCGGTCCCGCGGGGGAGACACCAATTCCGTAGAGGTTATCTTCTGTGTTTGAGGGGTTTTGGAGAGAGAAAAAAATACAACATCTTTACTTGCCAGATTGATCTCATGCTGCGTTTGAGTCAGCAAATAATTTGCAGAGAAGAACAATAGCCTCTTTCCAAATAGAAATGGACTTCTTGCTAAATGGCATGCTGAAGAGATTACGTATATATAATTCTGGGAACGGTGGCACTTGAAAAGTGTCTTTAGGGTGTTTGGGAATAAAGGAACGCTTCAACACAGTTTTTTGAAAATGAACAAACCTTTCAAAATACCTCCTGAATTCACATCTCTCTGCTGGCTTACTGAATGCTGTAGACACAACTCATTTAGTAAATTTCATGGTTTGAAAGCAATTTTTCACAAAATGTTAAAACACCCTCATTCTGGGGTAATAGGCAAAGCAAGCCTCGAGGTACAAAGAAGAATATGATCTAAAACACAGCCACTATTTGTTCTAAATAATTTAAGACAAAACCTTGACTTGTGGATAGGATATTTTTACTTTGGTCTTTGTTACACCATTTAGGCCTGAGGGAAGAGATTATGAAGGCCAGTCTTTCAGGAGTTGATTTGCATAATGTTTGGTGTCAAAACTGCGGTGACAGTTTTCCGTTCTCTCTTACAGGGGCTCGATATGGGAACTGGAACTGGGGATAAGTCATTGTAAAACAGTTCTCTGACCCACTGAGCGGACCATTGGGGGACTAAATTAGACTCGGTGAGCAACAGACACAGTCACAGTACTGAATAAGACATATCAAATACTTGTCCAAATGGAGGGAAAGAACATGAGGCCTTTCCCTCCATGAGGCCTTTCCCTCCATGAGGCCTGGGGCCTTTCCCTTCAGGGCCTTTCCCTCCATTTCCCTCCATGGGGCCTTTCCCTTCATGAGGCCTTTCCCTCCATGAGGCCTTTCCCTCCATGGGGCCTTTCCCTCCATGAGGCCTTTCCCTCCATGAGGCCTTTCCCTCCATGGGGCCTTTCCCTCCATGAGGCCTTTCCCTCCATGAGGCCTTTCCCTCCATGAGGCCTTTCCCTCCATGAGGCCTTTCCCTCCATGAGGCCTTTCCCTCCATGAGGCCTTTCCCTCCATGAGGCCTTTCCCTCCATGAGGCCTTTCCCTCCATGAGGCCTTTCCCTCCATGAGGCCTTTCCCTCCATGAGGCCTTTCCCTCCATGAGGCCTTTCCCTCCATGAGGCCTTTCCCTTCATGAGGCCTTTCCCTCCATGAGGCCTTTCCCTCCATGAGGCCTTTCCCTCCATGAGGCCTTTCCCTCCATGAGGTCTTTCCATGAGGCCCTCCATGAGGCCTTTCCCTCCATGAGGCCTTTCCCTCCATGAGGCCTTTCCCTCCATGAGGCCTTTCCCTCCATGAGGCCTTTCCCTCCATGAGGCCTTTCCCTCCATGAGGCCTTTCCCTCCATGAGGCCTTTCCCTCCATGAGGCCTTTCCCTCCATGAGGCCTTTCCCTCCATGAGGCCTTTCCCTCCATGAGGCCTTTCCCTCCATGAGGCCTTTCCCTCCATGAGGCCTTTCCCTCCATGAGGCCTTTCCCTCCATGAGGCCTTTCCCTCCATGAGGCCCTCTTTCATTGAAAGGTTGGATTTCTTCTTTATTGTAAACTCTTTCTGGAAGAATATGATTTTCTCCTTGCCAGTGTCGTGTCTTTGGCATCATTAAACTGAAGACTTATTTGTAGTTTATCAAATAAATTATGTGATTAACTAATCAGGCAGATGTAATTAACTAGGAAGTCGGGGCACCAAGGAAAATATTCAAATTACAAAGTTATACATTTCCTAATATAACTTTCAGATATTTTAATATCTGATCAATTCGTCTTCTAATTAATGAATTATTCTTTACCTCACGTTAGTCTCATTCCAAATATCATAAATTGTTGGTTATCTGCACGAACCCAGTCTTCACTATGAGTCATCCATACATAAATTGTCTTAAATATTTATTTATTTATTAACTAACTAAATAATCACAGAAACGCACAAACAAACAAGTAGATATGATTACAAGGAAATGATAGGGGAATGTTCCCTAGTGGGCTAAACCGGCATGGTGGCTTGTTAGACAAAGGGACTGAGGAGGGAGAGAAAGATAAAAGACACTACAAAGTTGATAATTATAACAATTGAAATGCCAATCCTTTGCACATGAACTCTCACTCATTCGGGAATAATCTATATATCTATCTATATCAATCTATATATATTTACACTCAGTGTGTCATCGGGGTCTCTGTTGGAAAGTTTGTTTCTGTTCGAGAGTTTGCCCGCCCTCTCTCTCTCTGCCGTGGTTAGAATGGATAGTTTAGAGTAACATTCAGCAATGTTGTTATAGATAGATGTTTCGGCGGTTGTCGGTCTCCGCGTTCAATGATACCGAATTCCTAGCTACAGACTAGTAATTAGTATCAAAGATTTGTTCTTATTCTGTCGGTTCGATAGTCTCATAGGTTATCCACGTGATATGGTTAAGAATTCAGCAATGGGCTCAAACCTTAGCCCTCTCGTAATTGAGGTAAGCTTGGTCTCTACTCAAACCTTAGCCCTCTCATAATTGAGAGAAACAATGGTCTCCAGATAAATTCCCAAGGTGGGGATTATATTCGGAAGAGCAGAAAGGGGCTGTCCCACGACGCCAGATCAATGTCTGTGCTCATGGGGCGGGCCTATGATTTAGTTAAACTCCAAAGGGAATTGGAGTTTCCTTCATTAAACAGTCTAAAATCACATTACATAATTTCACAAATAGTTTCATCTTTACTCATTCATTTTATACCACAATTAGATGCAAGCCTCACAACTGAGACTCTTGTATAAACAGGGTTATGGTAATGTGGATGTATTGTCTCTCATGAGTTTCACAAAATTATACCAAATGGACCAGTTCGTAGCTGGCTGCTTCACCAACCATTTATACATTCTCCAGAACATGAATATTGTTCAGTTCTCAAGTTCTGTGAGGTGGAAGAAGTTCCTTTGTTCTCTCCATGAAAACTCACTCTCTCTCTACACTGTCTGGCCATGAGGAAGAATCTCCTCCAGGAATTTATGACCTGCCTAACTGCAGCCTGGGTGTAGGAGAGAGAGAGAGGTAGATTGCGCAGAGCGGGGTGGTGCTCGCTGTACCCAAAGAGGGCAACGTCATGACACTAGCGATGTCAATATTGTATATATTACAAGACTGTAGGGCTCAATTCAAACTCTTATTGCAGTATCTACTCAATAACATATCCTTTTTGTGTCCATACTGTAAAAATAAGTGAACAAACCCTCTTACAGGTAGATACAGTTAGCATTCAGAATAAGACGAGAGTAGCTAGCTACACAGGCAGTAGTTGAAGACAGACATAAATGTTACCATTGCAGATTTGATTACAGTTAATCCACCACTGTGCTCATCATTGATAGAGCTTGTCATCTATATTATTACAATACTTGCATATACACTTCAGCTTTGCGGTTCTACATGTGTTTACATTTAGTAAAATCAAACTTGACCAATAATACATTTTTATTTGCTCTGCAACCATTCACTTAGCTCAGTCAATGGGGAACACAGGCATCACTTCCCAATGATTCAGAAGCCGGAGAGGAGAGAGGAAGAGAACAGAAGAGAGAAGAAGCGGAAGGAAGGTGACGTTGCTAAGTGACTGGCATTCAACAGCAGAACCACTCTCCTTCCTACTGGCCTCTCAACTAACACAGCCAAGCTGAAATCAGAACAGACAAGGGCTTCCAAACAAGTTCAAGATTTAATTATTCACTTTTTATCAACAACATTTCCCGTTGAACCATCCAAACACAGGAGGGAGGCTTTAGTTTGCTTTCTCCGCTAAGTCTTTAGAGAACACTACATCTTCATGTAAACCTGCTTTGATAGAGTAGCTGCTCAATGAAACCATTGTTTTGGGCTCCATTTAAAACGTTCCGCTCGATTCTAATCAATGGATACTAACAGAAAACTAAGGAGAAAAGAGGCCGTGACAAAACTGACCTGGTGTCCATTGAACACATTTGACACATCAGAAAGCTGTTGGCTTGACATTTGGACATCATGCTATGTCATTCTCCTCCCCCTGGCACATGATACTGTCCAAGTGTCCAGTTCATAATGATGGTTAGAAATACTGTAAATACGATCCAATTGCATTACAACTATGAATAAACACTTAGTTCGTGAAAATAGCAGCTAGGATGTTCTATGTTTTACCCTGATAGCTGGTGGATGTTGATCTTCAGGCAGCTCTTACAGTACCAAACAACATGTCGGTGCCTATAGACATTAGACCCTCTTCTGAGAAAAACCATATGGAGTGTGCTCTAAACAAACACAGAACTAGGAAGGAAAAGCATCAGGAACCTTCCAAGTCATAGTGCTGCAGACAGAGGACAGCGTTTGAGAACTCACCTCATTTTTTTTGTAAGCTGGGGGTGATTTGTTAAATGTATTAACGCTGTTGCACAGGGATGAATGCCTAAATTGATCTGAAACCATTAACTTCCTGGACTTCAACTCCAGCTTCCTGGTCGGAATATTAGTTCCTTGATGGTCACCGTTTGCTTAAAAAATATCTGACTCATAACCTCTCTTCGGCCTTGATTAAAGCAGAGGAAAGACTATCTCATGCATTAATGTGGAGTTTATCACTGACCTTCTGACAGGGCTATTGGCCTCTATTGACCATGTCATCGCCTCCATCTGAAACACTATTGTACTGGGGTTGACACAATTTGCCACTACCGCTCATGACCATTACACTTTATTTTCCAAGAAGTAGAGGAAATGGTTTATCAGTAGAGTGGACTGATCCAGTGAATTCAATCTCTCCTCGTTATTGAGGACATTCAGAGTGGTGGTCTGTTACACTCTGCTTTGTAGGCCCAGATACAGGGAATGATATTGTCATGATGGGTTATCACATTGTGGGATGTTTTCAGAGGTGCATTGAATTGGGCCTGATTTGGAAATCTGTTTCGTGGTCTGCATGGTGTGTGTTGTATTGTGTCTTTAGAGGGGTAATATGGGGAATAACAGGCTGTTGAAGGCTGTTGAACCAAGAGCTATGGGTTATGTCCACTTCACAACTTCAAGGACACTCGAGACGTTCTAATATTGTCTTCTATTGGAAATGTTGACAAACATTCAGGGGCATTTTCAAATTTCAACTGTCAGTTTATGACTTGATACAATCTGGCCCTGGTATCAATAAGTAATGGGTTGGTTCCCTTGTATACTGGAAAATGTATTTTCAGTAGTTTATGATACTATCAGGACTGTGTATCTTATATAAACTGTAGCTTTAATTATATTAATTGTATAATAACTTGAAAGACTGGCTCCTAATTGCATGACTATCCCTGCAATGAACCGAGACTCAGTCAGTCCGGAGAGTCGCTAATTGCAAATAAAATGCAATTTATTATATATATATTTATTAATATTTAACTTGACCATTCTCATGGGACTTCCTTGATCTGTTTTATTCACAGCACACACTTGGCATGGTTCCATTGTGGTTCTGAGCACGCCTCTAGAAGGGAGACAGCTTTTGACTCTACGAGCGAACATGACATGTTCAGGAATCAGCCAGAAAGGCTTTTGTCAAATAAAACTGCAGGAATGTTTATTAAAGCAGGCAAGACCATGCACAATGGTATACACACTGTTTCATCAGAGCGAAGAAACGCAGTGAGCTGTCAGAGACCAGATGTAAGAACTGAACACGTTTCCTCACAGAATCACTCTCCATCTGTAAGGCTTCTCTTCCACAGTGTTTCATCCACACAGAGGATCAAAGAGAAAATTGGAGAAAAAAATCTCTTCCACAGTGGAACTCTATTCATATGCTACAGATGTAGGATCTTAATTTGAGACAGTCTGCTACAGCACGAAAACATTCCTGTCGCAACAGGAAATGTATATTCTTATGTGTATTACTACATTTACCGAAAGGAAAATTAAGTCTGACATTTCTAAGTGGAAATTACAAACTTCAGGAGCATTTTGTATACCTCTAACATAGTTGTAGTTCTCCTGCAACCTCCCTATGTAACTCTCTCGCTCCATCCCTCTTACTCATGACAATCTCTCTCTCTCAGCTTTGTTTTAGAGATAATCCTCTCATACCATTTAGCCTGATTACCAGTTCCTGTAAAAGTTTTAAAAATTAGTAAATAGATGTTCTGCAATACGAAGTCTCTCATTTACTTAACATGTTACAACTGGAGAGGATGTTTGAGGATTTACGGCAAAAGCATACCATGCAATTATCTGAGGACAGCACCCCCATAAAATTACTTTTTCAACCAGCACAGGCGTCACAAAATCACAAATAGCGATTAATTAAATCACTTACCTTTGAAGATCTTCCTCGTTTTGCAATCCCAAGGGTCCCAGCTACACAATGTATGCCCGTTTTGTTCGATAAAGTCCTTCTTTATATCCCAAAAACGTCAGTTTAGTTGGCGCACTTGATTCAGTAATCCCCTCATTCAACTTGCATACAAACGAATCCAAAAAGTTACCGGTAAAGTTTGTCCAAACAAGTCAAACAATGTTTCTAATTAATCCTCGGGTGTTCTAATATCTAAATAAATGCTCATATTTAAGACGGAGAATAGTATGTTCAATAGGGAAGATAAATAACAAAGAGCGCATCTCATTCAAGCGCCAAAAAAAACAACAACAACTGTGAAACCCTTTCTAAAGACTGTTGACATCTAGTGGAAGCCATAGGAACTGCAATCTGGGTCCTATCTATTTCTATCTCCCATAGGCTAGCATTGAACTGGCCTGTGACCTAAAACAAAAAAAGATTCTGAATGGAATTTCCTCGGGTTTTCGTCTGCCATACCAGTTCTGTTATACTCACAGACATTATTTTAACAGTTGTAGAAACTTCAGAGTGTTTTCTATCCAATGCATATCCTAGCTTAGTATATGCATATCCTAGCTTCTGGGCCTGAGTAACAGGCAGTTTCCTTTGGGCACGTCAGTCACACGAAATTTGGAACAATAACCAGTATGCCAATGAAGTTAATAAATCCAATAAAGAGCTGTGAGCTATAGGGTCAGCAAAGTGACTACATCCCAAACGTTCAAACGCTTATGTGAAATTCATACATTTTGTCCAATTGAAAATTTTCAAACAGAGTTCAGAAGAAAATGTTTTGTTCCATTCTTTTGGTGACATTGCTAAACAGTCAGATTGAGGGCTTGTATTTGGGCTTGTTTACCCCCCCTCTCAGCCAAATAGGAAACAGAATTGGCTCCCAACCTGCCAGTGAACCATCAGTTATTTGGCCAAATGTGAACTCATCTCACAAGGTATTCGGGGGTCCAAGAAGTGGCCACAAGGACTACAGTGAATGCCGAAGAAAATTTGAATATGATTTGTCTCAATGTGAACAAACTCAGATTATTCTGATATTTTTTGTGTATAGTGTTTTAATGGCAACATTATCAATTCAACATCATGTCTATACTATCATTCTACAGTGGCATACTAATGATATTCTACGGTAGCCTAACAAAATGATAAAAGATCCAGTGTTGTGTAAAACCTTGGTACCATGGCAGAATAACAGGCTGTGAAACAGATGGTTTTGGTTCATGCACCTCATTTATTTCTGTAGTATTTCTTTTTGTTTGTTGATATCTTCAAGAGAGTGTTGTTCCATTCCATTTATAAGCAAGGTAAACAAACATGTCCACGCAATGTACCAGAACAAAGTGTAACACTGTCTGAATATTTATGACAGACTGCACATGTTGCTTACGCTCTCTATTGCCTTAGCAAAATCATTTGGATATAGACTTCAATTGTCAAAGTGTCATGGCTGTGTCGTGCCTGGTGTTTGAACCCACAACTAGCCCGTTTTCTTCTCCAAAGGTATGCATTGTCTTGAACTATGAAGCTTTGCAGGTGAAAGTGGGTCATGATAAACCAGAAGGTCCATCATATCCATGTGTTCTCGATGAGAGCCCGCAATGAAGCTCAAAGCAGCATCTGACATGATAAAACAAGCTCTCTGATAGAGGAGTAGACCTCAGTTCTTACTGAGAGAAAGTATGTCATCCCTGTAGGGTTCAATTGCATCAAAGAGACGGGGCTGGAGTCATATTAACTCCAATCCAAACCCCCTAGCACTGAAGAACAGGGGAT